>NC_140349.1:627500-702500 GCF_963514085.1 Chelon labrosus
GAAAACACGTTCAATAAGTTCAGTTGAGCTCCGTTAGAGAAACATAGGAAGAAAACCCAGAGACAGAACTGCAAGTCATTCTGGGGGATGTAGGCAGAGGAAGGGCTTTAGCCTCTCGACCTATCACGGCCCAGCTGAGCCAACAACAACAACAAAGAACAGCGTGGAGTGAAGGAGAATATGAGAGGAAACTAGATAAAGAAGGAAAGGTCACGTCACCAGTTCATAATATTTAGATTATTTAAGAGTCAGACCGATGATGAGAATATTAACGGGCTCTGTCTCTTGATTAGTGTTAGAGTCAGTTAAGTTTCATTTCTCTGTGTGTTGTGTGTAAGTCAGTGAGTGTCTCAGTTTGCTAGAGGTCATGTCTGGTCGTACGTTTAGTTTCTCTGCTCAGTGAGATGTCAGATGTTTGAATGGAGCCGTTTATTGATCATATATCAGACGTGGTCGGACTCAACTGAGCCGTTAAATAGACTCATGATTCATGAGTCATGATTCATGAGTCGTCTGTGATGGAAGGTTATATGAGCCGCTACTGAATATTAATTAAAAATGAAATGCTATTGGATATGTCATTGTTATCATTTAATAAAATTAAAGTGACGGTAAAAATAGATTATGATGGGATTTTTATGACCCTGTCAGTCAAAATGACAGACAACGAAAAAGTGTAGAGCAGCCTCTGATGAAGAGGAACACGGCAGCAGAACCACACGACAGAACATCAAAGATAGAAAGAAATAACAGATGAAGTGGTGAATCATTTAGAAGGACATGCTCCTGCTCAGCACGTTGAGAAGTCTGAGTAGAACAGGTTAAAAAATGAATCAATAATGATCAGTATCGACTGATATGAAACACTGATCATGACACATGTTCCAGCGCTGATACTGGATCATTACTGACACTGACTGGACTCTGCTCTGTTTCCAGACGGCCATCTTGCTGCTGCGCATCGACGACATCGTCTCTGGTCACAAGAAGAAAGACAAAGACGATCAGATGGGAGGACAGGGAGCCGAGTAGAGATCCACTGATCCACTGATCCACTGATCCACTGATCCATCGCAACGTCACCGTCACTCCAACTCTCTGTGTGTGTGTGCGCATATGTGTGTGTGTGTGTGTGTGTGTGGGGACCAGACATTCACTGAAGCGAACTAAACGTTAATAAAGACGACGTCAGAAACTCTTCAGTCTCTTCACTTTATTAACCAACAGGTCATGATGTCACACAGACAGGAAGTGATGCTAATTAATAAAAACATTTATTAATGTGGAGGAGTTGAACCATCAGTCAGTCAGCTGGTTGATGTTTATTTATTCTGAAGATTTATTTTATGTTCAGGCTGTAATAATTAAAAAGTAAAACATATAAACACTAAACATGAAACTAACAGTATCCTAATAAACAGTAAAGAGAGAAAATAATTAAATAATAAATAATGTTCTGGAGGAGAACCTGTTAGTTTTGTACAAGTGGTTCTAGTTTAATTTGATCTGTAAAGAAACAAAGAAATATACAACTAATGTACGATATGAATATTAAATTAATAAAGTAAAGCTTTAGCTTTAGGGAGTCCTCACACAGGCGTTCCAACGTACCTGTACTTTCTCACACCTGTGGAAATAGAAATAAACTTTATTGATCCACAAGGGAAACTGCTTGGTCACAGCAGCTTAGTTAGACATAAAAAACACTGAGAAGAACCTCAGATAAAAGAAAGATTAAAAAAATGAAGTAAAATAAAAGTAGTATAAGCAAAAATGTATAAATTAGTATATGGACAAAATTACAAGAAATAGAGACGTAAGAATATATATTATATACAGAGATGATAGTAAGGTGTTCTCATCCATTAACATGACTAACATGGAGTTACCTGGTACAGACAGGTGAGCTGTTGAACAGCTGGACTGAGAATGAATGACGTCCTAATAAAGTCTAATGAAACTAATCCAGAAACCCTGAGTCATGTTTACTGATCTCATTACTACATTTATTCTAATAAATAACTCAGAACACGACCTCACAAACACACGAGAGTCTTTTTAATTCTGTTTTATTTGTTGGAGTTTGTGAATAAATCTGGAGGAAATGTCTTAAACTTGATGTTTAGATCCGGATTAAATCCTTCACGTGGATATTCAATCAGAACTTTATTCCTTTAGATGAAAAGTTTATTTTTATTAAAGAATTGTTTTATTTTACGTCTTTGTCAATTAAAAAAGAAAAAAAAAGAAAAAGACACTTGTGGGGGGCGGGGCCTCCCGGTCAGCTGTCATGAAGGAGGAGGTCATGTGACCGTTCACAACAAAGATGGCGGCGGCAGTGCAGACGCGGAGCAGCGTCGTCTTCATTTTTCTCTTCTTCAGTGTTTTTAGTTTGACTCAAAGTTTGTTCAGCGGCGGGAAGACGTTCACGAGACAGGTGAGTGAGCAGGTGAACCCGGAAGTGTCAGAAAAGAGACGAAACAGCGAGAAGAGCGGGGGGAAGTGAAAGTGATGATGAGACGTAAAAGAGTTTAATGTGTTGCGACTACATTTAATATTTTATTTTAACTTTGACTCAAACTGAACATGAAGCAGTCAGTCAGTCAGTCAGCTGATCAACGTTGTTCTCTGTACATGAGACATGTTTTATGGATCAGTCATGTGACCTGTCTTTAGTCTTTGACCCATTGACTGTATACTAGCCTGCTAGCTCTGACCACAGCAGAGAACGTCTAATAAGGGGAGAACTTCCGGCTTCTGAACTGTTCGTTACACTGGGACTGGCCAGGTGTGTGGAGGCTCTCCGGAGACGGGCTCTGACCACAGTGATGTTGTTTCTTCTTCAGCTGTCAGTGGTGGTCAACCCCAACACCTCCACAGTGCCTCCTGATGGCGACCTGCTGCACGTGAGAGCCGTGGGAGACAACGACACGCTGCACTACCTGTTCGGTAGCCAGGGGGCGCCGACGCTGCTGCTGGTCCACACCAACTCTTCTTCTTCTACCGTCAAGGTCTGACAGGAAGTCACTTCATTCATGTCATCAGCCATGACAGCTGCTCTAGGGTCGATCTTATTTTATTTACTTATTTTTATTTTATTTAATTTAATCTTTCTTTTATCTGTGGTTCTTAAGAGTGTTACTGCTACTGTGACCAAGCAAGTTTATCTAAGACAAAGCATATGGAGCCCCCTGGTGGCTGGCTGTTGTATAGGTCATAAACCACGCCCCCTTCATGTTAGTGGGAAACAGGATGTGACATCATGATGATTGACAGGTGCCATTGACAACTGCTACATGAAAAAACACAAAATGGCGGCGGCGGTATCCCCGAGTTACTAGTCATAATTTCTGTGATTCATATTTAGTCACAGACGTCAACATGTCCTCCGTGTGTGATGTCACGTGTGATGTCACGTGTGAGGTCACGTGTGAGGTCACGTGTGATGTCATGCTGACTAGAGCTGAATTAACTTTAAACACGTGTTTCTGTTTCATGTCTAGCAGGACGTTCACACCCTTTCAGAATAAAGGTCTGTTTTATCAGCTGACCAGGTGTTCCTAATGTTGTGGCCTCTCCGTGTCTCAGGTGGACTGGCCTGAGTATCTGAATGCGAGCAGCACCGGTGGCCTGTGGGTGGAGCCAGAGAGCAGCATCTTGTTCAGCACGGCCGTGGTCTTCAGTCGGGTCAGAACCCTCCGTCCATCTTCAGTGTCTAAGACGGTGCTCAGGTGTTTGACCTTTGACCTTTGACCTTTGACCTCTGTCTCAGCTGTTGGAGTACGACGACGCCAACAACACGGCCGAGCCGACCCCGGACGTCCTCCCTCCCTACGAGCTGCAGGACTTCAGCTGGTCTCGTCTCAACCTGTCGGATACGACCGCTCTGCTCTGCGGCGCCGCCTCGTCCTTCGCCAACGGCTCGCTCTGCCTGCAGGTCTGTCGCCACGGTAACCAGGTCACATGACGTCACAGATCAATCAACTGATCGCTCTCTCTCCTTTCAGCTGACGGTGTTTGCCTCCGACGGTCACGACCTGTCCTGGCCCTGCCTCCTTCACTCCGCTAACTCCTCCCAGTTGAGGGTGTGGCTTGATGGCATTTCGCCACGGACGAACCACTCCAGGTTCCTGTTGGAGCTCCAGTCGGTGGGCGGGGCTTATCCCCTGAGCAGAGTGGACATCCGCCAGTCGATCGACGACGAGTTCACGCCATCGATATTCAAGGTGACCAATTCAGTCACGTGACCTTTAACTTCCTGTTTGAGGTCAGCTGACTTGTCTTGACCTCTGACCTCTGACCCCTCAGGTGTCTCAGTGGGTGTCTCAGGTGAACGGCAGCTCAGAGGTCCTGGGCTTCGCTCAGTGGAAGCCCGTGGCGTACCGGCGGCCCAGTCCGGCTCTGGAGGACGCCACGCCGTGCCACCACTCGGAGCCGCGGCCTCAGAGCAGGGGCGCGGTGGCGTCCGCTCTGATCCGAGCGTTCTACTCAGAACCGGACGTCATGGGACTGAACGTGAGCTTCGGGATGGCGGGAGAACAGTTCTACAACAACACCAAGTTCCTCAGCTGGTACGTTGGTTCCCTTTGATCCGTGATTATCAATCAGCCAATCAGTGATTAACCATCGTCTCCTCAGGACGCTGCTGGTGGGCGTCGGCTCTCCTCCCGTCGACTCCTTCTCTCCAATGGTTATTGCCATCATGGCCGTCTGTCTGGGAACCCCCGTGATCCTCCTGGTGGTGGGCGGAGTCTACGTCTGCCACAGGAAGAGGAGGGAGGCGACCGCGGCAGTCTACGAGCCAATCAACTGAAGGCTGATCTGATTGGTCGATGGATGTTTCTAAACGAACTGTTTGTTACAGGTGGGCGGGTCCACGTTGCTGCTGCCGGTCGCTCTGTCCTTTTAGACCAATCAGTGACTTTTAGACGAATCAATGGCAGGAGGTTCAGATGCTTTTATTGTGAAATTTTATTGTTTGTTTTTATAAACTTCAGTTTTTGATTGGATCAATAAAACGAGTCTGATGATTGGTTGTATTATTATTTATAATTAGTTGTTATTATTTGATCCTAAAATAAATAAACTCTTATTAAACCTGATCCATGAACTCACTGATGATTCAGTTTGACCGACTCCAGACGTCTCCACGGAGACCTAAAGTCCCCACCGGTCCTCTAGAGGAAGCGTCGCTGGTGGAACGCGGAGGAGAACCTTAAAGAACAGAAGCTGAACAGAACCTTTGAGAATCTTTTATTTTTTTACTGATGATTTTTCATCGTTCCATGCAAAAACATAAAGAAGCTCATCTTCCATGTTCCTGCGTCTCCATGGAAACGGTCATGCCTCTAACAGTCACATGACTCCCGAGGAGCTGCTGCGATTGGCTGGCAGCAGAACGTGGCTCTCCTTTCCTTTCCCAGCATCCTTTGCTGCGTGGCTCTGCCCTTTGTGGGAGGATCAGGGGGCGGGGCCTCCCTCCTCCCAGTGACATCATCATGACACTGTGACGTCATCATGCAGCATGCAGCAGCAGAGGAGGATCATGGGACTTTTTTAGGCCCCGTCCTGTCCCCCCTCCCGCCCATCACCATGACGATACAGTCAGTCCCGCCACTCGACGCTACGACTTGCCGCCCTCTCTCTCCTTATTGGTCAGCGGGGCCAAGGCGGGGTCCACCAATGAGGTGGCAGGAAACAGTTTGAACCAGCCAATCACCATGTTGGATAAGTCGAGGTCGTCCAATAAGATCTGAGCAGCTCCCATGAAGGATTTATGGTCCATCCGCCCGTAGTCGCCCCAGACGATGATCTGCAGAGACAACGGGTTACACCTGAGTGACATCACACACACCTGAGTGACATCACACACACACACCTGACACACACCTGACCTGAGTGACATCACACACACCTGACCTGAGTGACATCACACACACCTGAGTGACATCACACACACACACCTGACACACACCTGACCTGAGTGACATCACACACACCTGACCTGAGTGACGTCACACACACCTGACACACACCTGACCTGAGTGACATCACACACACCTGACCTGAGTGACGTCACACACACCTGACCTGAGTGACATCACACACACCTGAGTGACATCACACACACACACCTGACACACACCTGACCTGAGTGACATCACACACACCTGACCTGAGTGACGTCACACACACCTGACACACACCTGACCTGAGTGACGTCACACACACCTGACACACACCTGACCTGAGTGACGTCACACACACCTGACACACACCTGACCTGAGTGACATCACACACACACACCTGACCTGAGTGACATCACACACACCTGAGTGACATCACACACACACACCCGACCTGAGTGACATCACACACACACCCGACCTGAGTGACGTCACACACACCTGAGTGACATCACACACACACCTGACCTGAGTGACGTCACACACACACCTGACCTGAGTGACATCACACACACCTGAGTGACATCACACACACACCTGACCTGAGTGACATCACACACACACCTTTGCGTTAGACAGGTGTGTGTGAGACAGTAGTGTGTGTGAAACAGGTGTGTGTGAGACAGGTGTGTGTGTGAGACAGGTGTGTCTTTACCTGTAGAACTTTTCCTTCTGGGTTTTCTTCAAACTGAAGCTGTTGCTGATAAAGAGGATCCAGAGTTTTTCTCGCCAGGCGAGTTCTCCTCTTCAACACACACTTCCCGTTGTCCATCAGATAAACCTTCACATACGGAGCTGCAACACACACCAGAACAAATCACAGTAACTGTAAGTAGTGTGTGTATTATTGTGTATTAGTGTGTAGTATTGTGTAGTGCTGCATTTCTCACCTGGAGTGTTCTTGTTGCCCTGTTTACCCACAAGCCCTCGGGCTCGGATCACCTCCACGTCCAGACGCTCCTTCCTGTACACCATCCCAATCTGGATGTCACCTGACCAGCAGAGAGCCAATCAGAGCAGCTTATGTGTTAGCGAGTAACACAGTGTAACACATAAAGACACAGACATAATGAATACATGCAAACAGACCCATAGGGGGCGTGGCCAGAGTCTGGCGTCCTGCTAGCTGGGCGGGGCCTAATCCCTCCAGGAAGCCGGTGAACTGTTTGTCTGACGCCAACTTGACTCCTGGAAAAATCAGACTGACGAGAAATAATATGATTATTATTACTAGTAACGTTATTAATTAAACTGTTATTAATGTTATTAATTAAACTGTTATTAATGTTATTAATTAAACTGTTATTAATGTTATTAATTAAACTGTTATTAATGTTATTAATTAAACTATTATTAATGTTATTAATTAAACTGTTATTAATGTTATTAATTAAACTGTTATTAATGTTATTAATTAAACTATTATTAATGCTTCATCACATTTTCCTGTCATGTGATCTGCTCAATGATCTGCTGACATCGTTGCTTTCACAGTGACCACGCTAGCCCTCCAGGCTAATGCTAGCTAGCGTGCTACTGTCAACAGTTACAGTATCTGGTTCTGAATGAAGAACAAACTCGTTCTCTTTACTTTCTGCTCTATAGTCTTAAAGTGTTTTTTTGTTGCTCCCTGAAAAAATATCTGAAGGAGGAAGATGAAGACGACTAAAGACAAACTAAAGACTGTTAATTAATTACAATAGAATCAGATTAGTGAAGCAGAGCGTCTCATGATGATTGGAGGACCACAGTAACAGGAAGTGACCAGACAGGGTCATCGTTAACAGGAAGTGATTCGTACGCTCCAGGTTTGGGGTCCTCGGCATCAGGGTCTCGACTCGGCTGTCGGGTGAAACGTGATTTGAACTCGACGGCCAATCCGGTCTCGACACTCCTCTGGACAGGAAGTCTTATCACCTTCTTTTTCTTCTCCTCCTCTGGAAGAATTAAGAGAGACGAGAAAGAGGAGATGAATTCATTCACACTGAACCTCTGCTCTGACTGGACCTGGCCTGCAGGGGGCAGCAGAGAGACGTCGTCCTCCAATCAGAGCAGAGACCGGCCCCATCCTTAACTCATTCATTCATCATTTAAAGGACGGACTGAGAGGACAGGTTAAAGTGTTCTGTCCATCTGTCAGACTGACCCTCTGGGTTGAGCTGTGAGGCGCTCTGACTCTTCTTTCCCAGTCCGACCATTCCCATCATCTTCGCACCAAAACTCGACCGACGCTTCTTGTCGTCATCGTCGTCGTCGTTTCTCCCCAACGAACAAATCTCACCTCCCACACTCGACGACTTGGTGAGAGGAGCTCCGGGCCCCGGTGGCGCCCTGCAGGAGGACAGAGGGAGGGGCTTAAACATCTGTTCGTTACCTGGGGGGGGGGAGGTTCTTAAACACCTGACTGTTACCTGAGGGGGAGGGGCTTAAACAGCTGCTTGACACTGGAGGGGAAGGGATTAAACACCTGTCTGTCACATGAAGGTGATGGAATTAAACACCTGTCTGTTACTTGATAGGGAGGGTGCAGCTGCTTGACACCGGATGGGGGAGGGACTTAAACACCTGTCTGTCACCTGAGTGGGAGGGGCTTAAACACCTGAGAGGACAGACAGGTCTCAACAGCAAACAGGAGGCAGCTTCACCGCCTGGACGACTTCTCTGATTCAGACGTTCTTACTTTGAAGGCTCAGGCACTGCCTCCTCTCCTTCCTCCACTGATTCGCTCTTCTGCAGTGTGGCTCCGCCCTCTGCTGTCCCCTGTACTCCCTCTGATCCCGTCCCCAACTCCATTGACTGGCTCTCCACAGATTCCATCCGACTGTCTCAGCCAATCAGAGGTGACAACGGCCACATGCAGACAGAAACATGCAGAATGATGGAGATGAAGTTCATGCTAACCCAAAGTGCTAATGCAGTGCTAACACAAGTAGCATGATAACGCAACAGGGTGAAGTCTGATGGATGAAAACACGACGAGCAGCAGTAGAACCACGAACATGTTCAGATGGAACATGTTCCGTTTACCTTGGACTAATGAATGAGTCACACCGAGTGAAACCATGATGGATCTGCTGTACCTGTTCTTTCAGAGTACCGGGATGTTGCTAACTAGCCATGTTAGCTAGGTTAGCCACAGTTAGCTTTCACTCACTGTTGATACGTATTCAGCCATCTTGGATTATGGTCTGTGTTGGTGACATTTTCATGATGTTGATGATGAAGTCATGAATACCAGCCTCTCCACAAGTCTACTGGTTCCTGCTCTGTGATTGGTTCCTGATCTGTGAAATATTCATGTCCTCACCTGAACCTGCGTAGAGATCGAGTGTCCGAGGCGTTGGACATGGCCGACACATCGCTGACGTCACTGTCTGAGGATTTAAAGGACTGACTGTCCCTCATCTGCAGAAAGAATTCAGGTGAACAGGTGAGAAGGTGTGAACTCAGAGGAGACGTATGAGCAGCGGTGTGATGTGGTTTCTGTTCACCTTAGAGATGTCCTTCATCACACCTGCAGAGACACGAGAGGACAGTTAGCGCGTTACAATACTCAGTGATGTCATCGTGTTGATGTATTTAAATTTAACGAGGAAACATTCCCAGACACTGAAGTGATGTCACACGTGATGTCATCAGTTTGACACTAACAGCAGAGCTGACGTTATGATGTCATCAGAAACATTTAAAGTGACAGCAGCTCAGAGAGGAAAACGTCTCTACCTTCTATGGTCGCTGGCAACACGCCTCCTTCAGACGACAACGATGGACGGAAACAAAATAAAAACATGAATGAACAGATGAATGAACAGATGAATGAACAGATGAATGAATAGATGAATGAATGGATGAATGAATAGATGAATGAATAGGGCGGGAACAAAATTCAAGATTCAAAGGTCGTAATCTGGTCACATGATCTAGAGACTAGGCACGTTCGACTTCATGCAGATCTGTGCAGATCTGACTTGACGTGATGCATGCTGGGTTGTTATGCTCATAGATCTCAAATATGATTGGTTAAAATGAACTTGTTCTACCCAGCATGCATCACGTCAAGTCAGATCTGCACAGATCTGCATGAAGTCGAACGCGCCTACTAACTGTCTGCAGGTGGGTGTGGCTAACAGGTGGTATCATACCATTGGCTGTTCTCTTCTGTTGGTCCTCCCATGTGACCTCTGCGTTATGCAGACAGAGAGGTGATTGGTCAGACTACAGCAGGTGTGTTCATCATCAAAACACACCTGAGAACATTAACACACTCTGACAAGGGTCACCTGAACCCGAATCAGTCCACCTGAGACTGGACTTGCCTTTTCTGGTTCCTCCAGGTGTCGCTGAGCGTCTCTCCAGCTCTGACATGGACAGGTGTGATGACAGCAGTGTGATGTAAGATGGACATATCAATGAATGAATGAATGAATGAATGGTGGATATCTGGATAGACTGGTCTACACTGACTAGACAGATATGTCAAACCTGTGATGTACACACCTGGAGTCTGTGGGGGTGGGGCTGGTGAGGGGGCCGGTGATGCAGCAGGTGTTGGAGCAGGTGTTGGAGCAGGTGTGAGGGTTGGCGCTTGGACAGGTGGAGGGGCAGGTGCGGGTGTGGGTGCTTGGACAGGTGGAGGGGCAGGTGCGGGTGTGGGTGCTTGGACAGGTGGAGGGGCGGGTGCGCGTACGGGTGCGGGTACGGGTGCAGGTGCAGGTGCGGGTACGGGTGCGGGTGCAGGTGCAGGTGGAGGTGCAGGTGCGTGTGCAGGTGCTGGTGCAGGTGCAGGTGCAGGTGCGGGAGTGGGTGCAGGTGCAGGTGCGGGTGCGGGTGCATGGCCAGGGGCTGGGTGCGGTTGGACAGGTGGAGGATGTGGGGCTTGGACTCGTATAAGAGGAGGTGGTTGATAATTGACAGGGGGAGGGGCTTGTTTGTGGACAGTGGGAGGGATCTGATGATGAGGGGTGGGTGAGACGGCGGTTGGCGGTGGTGCTCCTGAGGTGGGAGTGGCCAGAACTGATGAACATTTCGAGAAAAGGGAAATGAAGAGATGATGAAAGACATGCATAAAAACAACCAATGAGATGCTGAACGACCACAGGAACTGATTCAACAGCGACCAATCACACGACTAGTTCTAGGAACTCTGGGAAATAACAGGAAAACTGAGAAGAGGCAACGAGCTGTGCAGGTAGAAGAACCGGAGCCAGAACCTGAATCTGGACCAGGATCAGATCTGAAAATGTTCCTGGACAAACTGGAGAATCACCTTCAGTCACAGAGAAGAGCAACACTTGATACTGAAAAGTCTAAAGAGCTGTGGTGGGACGTCCTGGGTGGACCTTCAACCTTCAACCTCTGACGCTGAGGTCAGAGGTTGAAGGTTGAAGGTCCACCCAGGACGTGAGTGAGGGTGGACATGAAGCAACATGAAGGTCCGTCTCGTTCTGGTAGCGGTGGTAACCAGACTCATACCTTCTTCTTTTCAGAGTTTCTCATTTTCTAAGTAAACGTTGTGAAGCTGAAGTCTGATATATTTTAGAAACCATGACCAACGTGACACCGACCCCTTGGAGAAGCTCCAGAGACTTTTAGGGGAAGTCTAGATCCCTTCCTTCCACTCTCTCCACATCACTACTGCTACAGACTCTACCAGCAGAACTCGTCTAGTTCTATCGAACAGTACCTGTCTGCACACAGTCAGACGCCTCTCCTCCATCTGAAAGACATCAGTCGTCATATTAATTCAAACTTCAGCCTCTAGACTTTCTCCAGGTTTCTGACAAACATCAACCAAAGACTAGAATATTCAACCTGGAGCTGATCCTGGATGTGACGTGACATGATCACAGCTAAACATCAACTTCCACCTTAATGCAGACGACAGACAGCAACAAGGAGACGCCTGTCTGTCTGTCTGTCTGTCTGTCTGTTAAAACTAAACTCAAGGCCGATCAGACATCACGTTAGAAAACACCAGTCAGCTCATATTCCTTCCAGGTTACTTCCTGTGTGAACCATAGCTGTGCAGCTGATTGGCTGGTTGGACATACATACCTCTGTCCGGAGCTCCTTTGGGAGGGACAGAGGGAAGCTGGCGTCCTCGGCGGCTGCAGACTGGCGTTCCTGTCGGGCTCGTTAGGCCAGAACCCCCCCGAGCGTTTGCCCTGTTGGAAAAAAAACACAGGAATCAAGATGGCTGACGAGAGGGAGGTCAGGTCAAAGGTCAAAGGTTAACATGGTCACATAGTCATTAGAAAGTATAAGTCTTCTTTCTGCGGATGCTTAGATATTAGCTAGCAGCTCTATCTACTGTCTCATGTTTACAGTTACTGAGTCCAGTCAGATAAATTCCAGATGTTCAGGCTTCAACAGCTGCTTGACTTCAAGATGTTTAAACCAATCAGACCCCTGCGGGTACTTCCTGGTTTGAGGAATCATCCCGATGTCCTCTGAGGACCAGGAACACACCTGAGACGTTCAACCACTTCCAGATGTTATAGGGTGAGTCTCTCAGAGCGTGAGGACGTTTACTGATCGTAGAGAGGGACATGGAGACGAGGACCGATGGACGCTAATGTCACTAATAAATCCAGGACGTCCATGTTTCTACTAACTAATCTCTGAGGGACATCCACCCAAACGTCTGCTGTGACTGATGTCCATCAGTTCTCTCATGGAGGCTGTCCTCATTCTGTCCTTCATCTAATTCATTTCTGTGTCAGAGTTGAACAAACATGAACAACCATGAGCAACATGCAACGAACAGGACAACAGAAACCAACGAGCAGCATGCTGAGAGACAAAATGAAAAGAATCAGAGACGTCAATGGATGGGAGAAAACAAAAGACGTCATGCTTCTGGAGCTGCTTTCTGATTGGACGGCTGTGGGTCACCTGATTGGAGCAGGTGAGGGGGGAGCAGAGCGTCCAGACCTCAAGTGGGTGGAGTCAGTTCTGTCGGTGGAGTGTGAGCGCGTGCAGACCGGACGATCTGCCATCGCTCGTTGGTCCGCTGAGCGAGAGCGACTGTAGTAGTCCCTCCGGTCCATCCCCCGACTGTACCTGCACATCACCATGACAACCGTCACCCACATCCCCCCAACACCTGCACCTGGGGTGGATTAGTTAGTCACCTGGCAACCAGGTGGTCATCACCTGCAGAGGGCTGGTAAACAGGAAGTATAAGGCACTGGAGGCTGGAGTTGACACCAACAAAGAAGAAAGCCTACATTTCCCATAAGGCCTCAGTGAGAGAGCAGACAGCAATGAATGATGAGAGATGTGAAAGACGTCATCTCAAGATGGACAATGCCATATCCAGATTCCTAAGACAAACCCTATCTGTCCTCTACACCTGTCCTCTACACCTGTCCTCTACACCTGTCCGTCTGTCTGAAAGTCAAACTGTCCGTCCGTCTGTTTACCTGAGGAGTTCCTCATCATAGGCGTCAGGTTCGTAGGGGAAGTCTGGGATGAAGTCCTGACTGAAGAACAGAAACTCGTCAGAACTCCGGAACATGGTAAAAATCAACCCATCTTCGTCTAACACTACATTACCCAGAAGCCCTGGGGCTCACCTGTAGTCCTCACAGCTCCCATTCATCATGTGGTTTGTCCAGGTGGGGTTTGGACCATTTATATATCTTCCACAGACAACAACATGGAGGTGAGAACACGTTTACCTGCTACAGCTGTTACCATGACTACTACTGAGGCAACTGTACCTGTCGTGGGAATCTAGAGAGTTGGCAACAGACATTCTTCTCCACTGTCTCCTGGACACAACGAGAGACCGACGGTCAGAGCAGGAGTACAAATATAGCTAGGACTACAACCAGGACTACAACCAGGACTACAGCTAAGACTACAACCAGGACTACAGCTAATACTACAACCAGGACTACAGCTAGGACTACGACCAGGACTACAACCAGGACTACGACCAGGACTACAACCAGGACGGCTGTGGTTCAGTAGGTAGAGCGGGTTGTCCACGAACCAGAGGGTTAGCGGTTCGATCCCCGGAATGTGCCACATGCCGAAGTGTCCTTGAGCAAGACACTGAACCCCCAGTCGCTCCCAGTGCGTGGCACTGGTGTGTGAATGTGTGTGTGCTTGTGTGAGCGAATGGGTAGATGTGTCTATGACTGTAAAGCGCTTTGAGAACCAATAGGTAGAAAAGCGCTATATAAAAGCACGGCCATTTACAGCTAGGACTACAGCCAGGACAACAAACAGGACTACAGCTAGGACTAAAACCAGGACTACAAACAGGACTACAGCTAGGACTAAAACCAGGACTAAAACCAGGACTACAACCAGGACTACAACCAGGACAACCAGGACTACAGCCAGGACTACAGCCAGGACTACAGCTAGGACTACAACCAGGACAACCAGGACTACAGCTAGGACTACAACCAGGACTACAGCTAGGACTACAACCAGGATTACAGCTAGGACTACAGCTAGGACTATAACCAGGACTACAACCAGGACTACAGCTAGGACTACAACCAGGACTACAACCAGGACTACAGCTAGGACTACAACCAGGACTACAGCTAGGACTATAATCAGGACTACAACCAGGACTACAACCAGGACTACAGCTAGGACTATAACCAGGACTACAACCAGGACTATAGCTAGGAACACTAGGAAACCAGGACTACAGCCAGGACTACAACCAGGACTAAATCCTGTATTTTGATGGGTGCACTACTTGAGATGGCTAAGTCCAGATGGCATCCTGATTGGCTGGAGTCCTGGTGACCCAGCTCAGGTTGCTGTGGTTACCTGTCCGGGCTGCCGTACTGGCTGGCGTCGGAGTACGCTCGGCTCAGTTTGGAGCCTCGCAGCAGCCGGACGGCGTCCTCCCGGTACAACGGGTACAGTGGGGTGCCGCTGGCAACCAGAGGTCAAAGGTCAGAGAGTTCAGAGGTTATGGTTAGATGGAGAGAGGGTGATACAGAGAAGGTGAGGCCTTGCAGGAATCTGATTGGCTGCCTGGGGTCAAAAGGGTAGCCAATCAAAAGGTAACGATAAAACAAGTACGACAGAAGCATCATCTCATTTCATATCATGAGTTTTCTTGAAGCAGCTTCTGTTCTTTCTTCTCGTTGTGAAGTCATTTCAGACTTTTCTTTGTGTCACTTTATCTCAGTCTGAATCTCACCTCACACGGACGTTTACCTTTGAGGAGGCGGTTGACTTGGCGACCGTGACCTCATCCTGGCCACGTCGGACCGAGAGCTGTGATTGGCTGACATCACCTGGTCTGGCACTGAGAGGGTGGAGCTGTGGAAATCCCGTCCGTTTTGTCTGTAGTCTGAGAAACAGAGAGTAAAACCGTCACGGCCGAGGGATGTGGACGTGAAACCTGAGTCAGCGTGGAGCGCTTTAACCAGAGAACCAGATTAAATCTAAAACAAACATCACTGTAAAATAAAATCACTTTAAGATGATTTTAACCCCAGGCTTCATCCGTCTTATGTAATAACTGATCCGAGTGCAGGTGATGCAGTGCATGATGGGATATGGAGTTCACCTGATATCACCCCGATGCCGTCTTCACAGTCATAATCTGAAAACTCGCTGTCGCTGATCCTCTGAGACCCTGCAAAGAGACGGCAGAGACATGAAGACAGAGGACGCTGTTTAATCCTGTAAGCAGCTCGTCCATAATCCTCCACAGGAAGGTCAACAAATACGACCCAGAGACACGAGGAGCTGCTTCAGCAACGTCAGAGAACTCTTTAACTGAGAGAGACTGACTTTAACCGAGGTTGAAACCTCAAGCTGGACAACGACAGAGATGCCGGAACATGAGAACATTCATAGATTCAACTTCATTATCACGTACACAACACAGAGTCTAAACAGGAGAGTAACATGAATCCAGTAGTACTGTATGAGTTTCCCAGAACCTCCATCAAGAACAGTCCCAGAATGATCCTGGAGATCCCATCCACCTCTCAATAACCCCTGCCTTGACAGCCATTCTCTACAGCCCTCACTGGTGAGGTCTCACAACTGCCCATTAATCCCAGGAGAACCTCGTAGATCCCGAGAACATCTTTATTTCAACATCTGTGATACCCCTGGGACACATATAAGGATAAAGCTGAAGATCCTCTAAGAACCCACAACACTAACTACTGGACACCTACGCTGGGATCACTTTAAAGATGACTGATGTCTCTTCACAGAACCCTAGAACCACCAGGAGTCCACAGAGCTGCCACAGAGAGTATTTATAGGTCTCTCTGTCTGGAGGACACTTGGAGACTATTAAAGGAACCTAAACCCCTTCATGAAATCACCTCTAAAGGACCCATTAGGTTTAGATCCATGGGGCACCTTCAGGATGACTCTGCTGTGGACTCGGTGTAGCTCTTGAATAGAAGTGTTTGTTCACCATTAATGAACTTCAGAACCTCAAAACAATTCCCAGAATCCTGTCAAGAACCAGTGAACCCATGGGAACATTTTACAGATGTCTAGAACTTGTACATATGTCAGGAAACCATGAACCTTGTTGATGACATCCTGACTTAAAGCCATGTTGATTGATTAGATCCAATAGAACGTTCTACCAGAGGATTTATAGTCTGATCACGTTACGCTGACGTCACAGAAAACATTATAAAACAGTGTCTCCTCACAGTTAGACACAAAGAGTCAGCAGACAGACAGGTGTTATTACCTGAGTTATAATACGGATCTTTGTCTGGATGGAAGAGTAAAAGAAAAACGATGTGAACAAAAGCAGAGAAAGAAAAACGCATTAAAACAAAACGACACGAGACAACGACAACGAAACACTTCTAAACATAATAAAGGTGAGAAAAGGTGTGAGCAGCGGTAGAGTCTCACTCTGCAGCCTCCTGCTGCTCTGCGTGGGCTCGGCCTGGAGTCCTCTCCTCTGCAGGTAGGGGGAACCACTGGGCAGCGGCAGAGACGACACGTCATGAAGCTGCAGCTTGTACCAGTGAGGCTGGTTGTCCAGGAGAGCCGACTCCATCTCTATGAGAACCTGTGGACGGAGAACGTCAAGAAAGAACGGACAGAAAACAGATGGAGAATGTACAGAAGATGTATGTAAATGAATGTAGAAAGGATGTAAAGGTGTGAAACATACAGAGGGTGGATGGAGAACGTCAAGAGAACGAACCAAAAAACAAAGAGACAACATAACATAACCACAGTGATTATTAGATCAGGAGATTGTTCCTTTAAGATAAATGAAGAATATACGCTTCAATGTGTTCTCCATGCTCTTCATGTTCTCACCTCTCCTAGGAACTGGCTCTCTTCCTCTCGGACCCGGGCCTGGTCCCAGAGCGTTAACTCCAACATTCGCTCTCTGAACTCACGTCTGTGGACCGGTGAGTACATAAAGGTTTGGTTCCACCGAGGTTCCACCGATTTCTTCACTGTCTTCGTCCTCCGTTTGCTCTTATCACTGTTCAGACAGGAACGGAGGATAAATGGCCAGTTATTAAACCCAACCAGAGGTTCTACAGGTTCTGCTAAAGAACCGTCTGGTCCATAAAACTCCAGGTTTAGGTTCCGTCTTTTTTACCTTCTGTCTGGCAGGAAGTAGATCTTGACATATGGGTTCCGGGGTCGGCCGTCATCCCGAACAGGAAGTTCTTTGGCTCCAAGAACAGTGACGATCAGCTGATGACCGACTTTATCGTACCACAGCTTCACCTGCAAAAGAAAACCACAGAACGGCATCAGACTCAACTGCAGAGGTAGTGTGGAGAACATCAGCGGAACCATTCTGTCTACGGAACCATTCTGTGTGTTTACGGGGAAAACCCTGCAGCACAGTGACGCGTTCCAAACAGCTGTGAAAGCCATAGAACAAACGCAGCTCCAAACATAATAGAACCAAGTATAGTCCTTTATAGAAAATCCTCTACAACACTAGTATAACCATAAATAACAATAGAGAGAACCCTATAATCAGACAACCCGCAGAGAACACCTGAACAGAGGAACCTTGGTGAAAGAAATTAACATAAAACAGAAGCAGAATAATACACAAAGACAGAAGAACCACAAAGAGTCCTACAGACAAAGTAACCACAGAGGGTCGATGAGAAACCTCAGAGAACATGAGAAGAACTACAGATATGCATGGGCCAATGGGTGGAGCAACAACAACAGAATAAAGCAACTGGACTAAGAACCCTTAAAACCCTAACTGTGGTAGTCATCAGCAGGAACCTCGCGACTTCCAATGATCCCACAAAAGATTAAGTATCTGGGACTCCCACCGGCCTGGTTGGAACTGAAGAACCTTTTGGATGCGACTTGAAAGTCGAGTTGTTTTAATTACTTCTATGCCATGGGTTCTCTTCACACAAAAACTGAGAAGAAGCAGAATTGCTGGGATAATAAAGAGAACCTCAGAGCACACAGATAAAGAGTCCCTCTGAACAGCAATGGAACCAAGTGTAGCAACATTAGAACTATCTGACATGAAGGCAAAACTCCTAGTAAAAGCAAAACAACCATGTAAAAAGAAACTTTGTGAACAGAACCAAAGTTCTATGGGACTGTCAGAGAACCCTCAGATCTGATGGCAGCAGAGACCAAATGATACCCAGAAACCATTGAAGTAGAACCTAAAAGGACAACAGCAGAATTTCTGGCAGCTACAGAGGGACCCTGCAGAACACAAGAACCACCATGTGGAAGCCCAGATATCAGAACAGATACAGAAACAGCAACTCCGATTGACAGAACTAGGAAGAATATTTGAGGTTCTACTTTAAGCATCTATGTAGACATGAACCTGAAGCCTAACCTTCAACAACTAAACTACAGAGCAACGACAGGTGGAACAAACCGCTCTGTTCTACAGTTTACCTGAATCCTGGGAACCAGAGGACGTCTGTTCACGTTCTGAAAGAACACGTGTCACCGTGAAAAGGACCGTTAACGATCAGCTGATTGACTGTGAGTCTGTGCAGTGCATGCTGGGTAAACTTACAGAGACCTGTCCGGACAGAACACTGGGGCTCATGGGAGACGTGACGGAGATGGACGGCCCAACTTTCTGAGAGTCGAAGGAACTGGAACCTGAACACAGAAAGGAGAGGTTCAGAGAGAACCTGGTTTAACTCTGGTATTTAACTCTGGCAGGATGGAGGTTTAGTTTGTGTAACTCACTGGAGTCCAGCTGGACGTCTGCTGCTCTGGAAGCATCTCTGAGAACCACAAGAACAATCTGTTAATAACGTTCTCACGGAAACATCGCTGTCAGTGATTTGTTCCATCACCCACCCGATCGGTCGGCACACCACCAGCTCCACCTGTGGCTCAGGTTTAGACTCCAGGATGATGTTATAGACCTCATTAAACGTGGCCCCTTGAAGAACCCGACCGTTCCACTCCAGAACCTGATCACCTGGAACAGAGAAGAACAGGTTGATGACAACCCTCCCAGTCCATGTGATCCCTACAGCAAAGCACTACTGCCTCAGTCAGTCAGGGTATTTACCTGGTCTCAGGTGTGTTTACCTGGTCTCGTGTGTGTTTACCTGGTCTCGTGTGTGTTTACCTGGTCTCAGGTGTGTTTACCTGGTCTCAGGTGTGTTTACCCGGTCTCATGTGTGTTTACCCGGTCTCAGGTGTATTTACCTGGTCTCATGTGTGTTTACCTGGTCTCATGTGTGTTTACCTGGTCTCAGGGGTGTTTACCTGGTCTCAGGTGTATTTACCTGGTCTCATGTGTGTTTACCTGGTCTCAGGTGTATTTACCTGGTCTCAGGTGTGTTTACCTGGTCTCGTGTGTGTTTACCTGGTCTCGTGTGTGTTTACCTGGTCTCATCTGTGTTTACCTGGTCTCAGGTGTGTTTACCTGGTCTCAGGTGTGTTTACCCGGTCTCATGTGTGTTTACCCGGTCTCAGGTGTATTTACCTGGTCTCAGGTGTGTTTACCTGGTCTCGTGTGTGTTTACCTGGTCTCGTGTGTGTTTACCTGGTCTCAGGTGTGTTTACCTGGTCTCAGGTGTGTTTACCCGGTCTCATGTGTGTTTACCCGGTCTCAGGTGTATTTACCTGGTCTCATGTGTGTTTACCTGGTCTCATGTGTGTTTACCTGGTCTCAGGGGTGTTTACCTGGTCTCAGGTGTATTTACCTGGTCTCATGTGTGTTTACCTGGTCTCAGGTGTATTTACCTGGTCTCAGGTGTGTTTACCTGGTCTCGTGTGTGTTTACCTGGTCTCGTGTGTGTTTACCTGGTCTCATCTGTGTTTACCTGGTCTCAGGTGTGTTTACCTGGTCTCAGGTGTGTTTACCCGGTCTCATGTGTGTTTACCCGGTCTCAGGTGTATTTACCTGGTCTCATGTGTGTTTACCTGGTCTCATGTGTGTTTACCTGGTCTCAGGGGTGTTTACCTGGTCTCAGGTGTATTTACCTGGTCTCATGTGTGTTTACTCGGTCTCAGGTGTAATTACCTGGTCTCATGTGTGTTTACCTGGTCTCAGGTGTATTTACCTGGTCTCAGGTGTGTTTACCTGGTCTCAGGTGTGTTTACCTGGTCTCAGGTGGCCTACGGTGTCAGCCAGACTTCCTCTCTTCACTTTGGTGATGAATGCACAGAGACGACCAGACTCTGTCATCTTCCCACCAACCACCTGAAAACAGATGAACCATGAGTAAGAATCAGCAGCAGCAGAAGAAGAAGAAAAAAGAGAAGAAGAAGAGTCACCTTCAGTCCCAGCAGCGCCCCAGTATCTGCGGGAACCGTCCCATCCTTCATCCTCTTGTTGAGCAGAATTCGACCAATTAGACGCTCTCCATCTTTAGACGGTTGCCACGTGACCGGCTGCTGACACAGTGGTAAACACATGATTGTTACTTAGCAACAGCAACAATCAGCTGGAGGAGAAGTTTGATGTTTTATATAGTGTTGAGGAGCAAGGACATGTGGAGGCGGGGCTGCTAGTATAATTCATGGAGGGGGCGGAGCTTAGACTCACCATAGACATGGGTGCAGGCTTGCCATGCCAGGAACCTTGATCCCACCATTGGCTGTCCATGTCTCCTAGCAACCAGAAGAATCATGTAAACGTCATTTAACAGTTATATCAGTTTTTAGGTTTCAGATAGAAGAGTCATGGAGGTCAGTCACATGGATCCGGTCTCATCCTGTCGTCACGCCTCAGGTCACTGCTCTGGGATCACCTGTCATAATTCCAACCAATCAGCACAGAGAAACCCTAATGACGCCAGACCAGTGGAACCAACGTGAACCATCAGACGTGAACCATCAGACGTGAACCAACATTGTGTTCTTGGGGTCTGGAGGCCGGCGGGTGGGGGTCGGGGTGGGGTGGAGGTGGGCTCTGCTGTACTCACAGGTCAGGACGCCATGAAGGAGGACGAGGACGATGAAGAGGAGGAGGTGAACCTGCAGCTCTGTGTGCTGTTTGCCCCGATCTCTGCCTACAGGCTGCAGACCAGTACATACCTGACTCTAATTAGTCTGTTAGCATTGTTAGCACTGTTAGCATCAACAGAATTAGCCTGTTGTGTCAGACAGTAAAACAGACGCTAGTGGAGGCTGCTGAGTTTGGGTAACACCGCCACCTTAACCCCGCTGCCTTCCTCCAGCTGATCCACCACATCAGAGCTGCAGATGTAACCAGGAAGTCACCAAAACCCCAGATGAGCCGGGGACCCCGTACTCCTGTGGACTAGTCCTCTGTTGGGGAGGGCCGACATGTTGCTGGTTGGTTTGTCCACAGTTGCGTTGCCTCCTGCAGTCTGTGTTTCTATTTTTGTGTCTATGCAGTGACTCCTGATAATCCACACTCTCCTCTTTTAATCCAATTGAACGACAGCAGAGATGGTGATTCGGCACCGGGGGGGCCGGGTCCAGGACCGGTACCTAATCTGGATCAGATTATCACGGGGTTCTCCATGATCCTCCAGGGTTCTCTGGGTGCCTTTAGGCCTGGATCACCTCGGTTTGTGGAAAATGAACGTTAGTCTTGTTCCGACCTGATGTCTTCACGTCAGCACCAAGAGAGACTCTGAGCTGCTCAGTCACCTCCAGGGGAGGAGCCTGGACTCCTCTGAGCCAATCAGAGCTCCTAATCTCTGACCAGGTGACATCTGGTCCAATGACACGGAGGCAGCAGATTAACTCATCAACATGACGCCTGACTTCCTGAGAGACGGCCGCCAGCAACTTAATCACAACACATTCAGCAACTGCAACGACTCCAGCTCTCGTTACTAGAACAGCAGAGCAGGAGAACATCTGCAGAACCAGGAAGACACAACATATCCCCAGAAAACAGGAAACAGTTGCAGAACCCTCAGCAACACAACAGGAACGCCACAGCAGTGGAGAGGGACTCTTGAGGACTTCTGGTTCTTACAGAAACATGTGGAACATCAGTGTCATTTGAAACAACACCAGAACCCAATGGATCAGCAAAAAAACCCACAGAACTGAGCCACAACAAAGGACCAGAGGAACTCAAGATTGGAAGCCAATGATAGGAACGTCCTGAATAACTACAGAAGTTACTTCTATTGTTCTCTGAGTAAAGTCCCAGCCTCATATTCCGGTTCTTAGTGTTTTCTGTGGAACCCTCTGGTGTCCTGCAGAGAAAGTGCAGGTGAAGCTGGTTGGAGGTGAAGACAGATTCAGTCGTAAGAAGATTATCACACTGAGCTAATTAGAGCCAGAGAGAACTCTCTACTTCCTGTTCTTCTCACATGGTCTTAGGGTTCCCCAACAGGAGGCAGAGGAACGTCTGTTTTATCAGTATGTTGGTTCTCTTCATGCGTGGTTCTTTATCTGGAGTCAAATGAACGTTTACACTTTAAAAGCTGATGGATCTCTTTATGTTCAGCTTTTATTCTGAAAGGACTCAACCAGACATGAACCTAAAAGAAGCTCAGCTCTTGTTCCACGTCTTTATTTATTCAACTGATTCTATTAAAAGTTTTCTAATAACTCTTTTAATTCGTATAAAAAGCTGCTGAGCTGCTGTCAGACAGAAATATAAACTAATCTAAATTAACAGCCAATCAGAGTCTGGAGGATTAAAGCATCACTTCACTAAAACACCATGTGACCTTTGACCCCCATCTCTTTGTGTCTGCTGGTTGTCTGTTTATCCCTCAGTTCTGACTCTCAGGCTTCATGTGACTAGCGCTTAGCATGTAGCCACTCACGGTCAGGCTCATCACAGCTGGTATAGTCAGGCGTGGTCACTAGCTCCTCCTCCGAGCTGCTGAAGCTACCAATCACATGCATCTTGCCCATCCTCCGTCCCCTCTGCGCTGCGTTCTCACTGGCCGACTTCATCTTGAGGGCGGCGCTTGGGTCCAGGTGTTGCTGCGGTAACGGGCTGCGGCGTGGAGATGTGGGGCTGGCGTGATTGGCTGCCCGGTCGACAGAGAGCGACCTCTGTCCTCCAGACACGACCAATCCCTGAGGACGATTGTGACGGAGAGCTGCGAGGGAGACAACGGGTCAGACGGCGTGTGGTCGAGGAAGGAAGCCGGGCGCCGGTTCTTGGCCGTATTCCTACCTGCGTGCCTCGGGGTTAGGAGGTCAGCGGTTGCCAGGGAGACGTCGCTGTGGCGGCGCTGGTGGCGGACCCTGCCGACCTGAGCTAACATCCTCATGGCCTCCTCGCTCGGCTGTGGCTTCACCGGGTAACGAGCCAGGTTCGGGTCGCTACGGTAACGAGCCTGAAACTCCTCCTCTTGGCGTCGCCGCAGCTCGCGCTCGTCCTGAACCTGGTCCAGAGGATGGTCCTGACCCAGGAGAGGAAGGCCAATGTCATCAATCAGTCTGAAACTTGATGACGGTGTGAGTTTAATAAAACACAACCTAACCTGTGAGTGCCAGCGGCCTCGTCCGTCTCTGATTGGTCGCCTCCTTGCCCGAAGTTCCTCCTCCCTGTTTCCATGGCAGCCGTACGGTGAGCGAGTGTGGCGGTCCAAGTCAGAGGGAGAGCGAGGCATCCTGCCCTCCCCACCATCGTAAGACGACCCTGGGGGGCTCTGCCTCCTGTCAATCACACAGCAAACACCAATCAGAGAGAAAGGGGGAGGGGCCTGTAGACACAATGGATCACACAGACACAGAGTGTAATAACACACATCACATAGACACAATGGTTAAAAACACACACCACATGGACACAGAGTGTAATAAACATAAAGTATTATCTCATTTCATCTCATTTCATCTCATTTCATCTCATTTTATCTTATTTCATCATAACGAGCCTCTTACTGTTTTTCTTTCAGCTGTTCGTCGTCTCAAGCTTCATGTCGACACATCAACACACTCAGCAGGTTTATGACTGACGGCTGGAGCAGACTGGAAGCCCCGCCCACTCAAGACTCTGTGTGGCTCCGCCCACACAGGAAATTACTGCTGTCACCCTGTGTGTGTTCGTCTGTGTGTGTATTAATATGTGTGTATATTAGCCTGTGTGTGTTCGGTTGTGTGTGTGTGTGTTAATATGTGTATATTAGCCTGTGTGTGTGTGTTAGGTTGTGTGTGTTAGCCTGTGTGTGTGTGTTAGGTTGTGTGTGTGTGTGTGTTAGCCTGTGTGTGTATTAATATGTGTATATTAGCTAGTGTGTATATTAATATGTGTGTGTTAGCTTGTGTGTGTTAGGTTGTGTGTGTGTTAGGTTGTGTGTGTGTGTGTGTGTGTGTGTGTGTGTGTGTTAGCCTGTGTGTATTAGCCTGTGTGTGTTAGGTTGTGTGTGTATTAATAAGTGTGTATATTAGCTTGTGTGTGTGTTAGGTTGTGTGTGTGTGTGTATTAGCCTGTGTGTATTAGCCTGTGTGTGTTAGGTTGTGTGTGTGTGTGTGTGTGCGTGTGTGTGTGTGTGTATTAGTCTGTGTGTATTAGCCTGTGTGTTAGTGTTCTGTATTTAGCAGCAGTAATCCTGTGTGAACTACAGGATTATTAATCTGTTAATCTGATTACATGTGTGTGTGTTTGTAGATGTGTGTGTGTGTGTGTATTGTGAGGTCACTCTAATTAACAACAACCTGAGGAACCTAATTAACTCTCATTCACACTTTGATTCCAGTGATCAGTCGATAAAGATCAGCTGATCAGCAGACTGGGACCACTCACCACTCCATGGCTCCGTTACTCAGGGGACCCGTGGCCCCCGGCGGCCCCTGCGTTGGTGGGTGAGGAGCCCCGTGTGAGCTGTGATTGGCAGACAGCAGCGATGTGTTGGAGTAAAACTCCCCCGAGCGAATGAGGATGTCCTGCTGCTGCCTGCACACGTTACACACCCACATCACCTGCAACAGGTACAGACACAATCAGCAACACAACACTGACGCCTGATTGGCTGGTGGTGACGAGACCAGTCTCTACAGAACATGTGGCTCCACCTGGTGTCAGAACACAACAACAACCACACACACAGGGCTTTAACTTCATTAACGTATTAATTCATGTGTTGTCATTAGTTCTAATTTCTTTCATTAATAAACTATTAGCTTTAATTGGATCTTGATAAATCATTTTCTGTTTACACTGAGACATGTTCTTATTTCAGTCCATCAGAACAGACATATTTATATTTATAGTCTTTTCCCTCATTATTTAATTAATTCATATTCATTCTTATCTTAATCCTAAAACCTTCACAGCTACAAAAAAATAGTTTTAATAGATCCATCAGAAGAACGTGTCCATGATGAGTTATTAAAGACGTCCTGATGAACAACATCCACATCATCTGTCTCTGCTTGTCCCAGCAGAGGGTCCACCGTCCACCGTCCACTGTCCACCGTGGCCCCCCATATCAATTTACGTAAATGAGACACAGAAGACATAGAAGTGTAGCTGCTATTCTTAACTTGTCCACTGGGGGTCGCACTGTTTTAGTCATAACAGAGTGAAGACACTCTCACCTTATTGGCTCTCAGAGGGACACGCCCCCCACAGCGGGCACAGAAGCGGCTCTGACAGTAGCAGCAGGCTCGACCACAGCCGTCGGCAAACTTGGTTTTGCGACAGACACCGCATGTGGGAGACTCCGCCCTCGGCGTCGGAGCCACCGGAGGCTCCTCCCCCATCTTCTTCACCTGGTCTTTGTACATCTCAAACTGCTGATGTAGCTTCCTGTGGGGGGGGGGCGGGGGGCAGAGGGTTAGAATCTGTGTGGAGACACTTTAAGATACCGATGGTGTCTGAGGTTCCCTGGAACAGGACGGACGCTAGAGACTAAAATAATCGTGGACTAACGGTCAAACAAATACAACCAGTGAATGAAACCATCACAGTGACGTCCTTCAGACCTTCACCTGTGTTACATTATGGGACTGTTAGCAGAAGTTAGCTCTGACCATGTCTGACCTCAGCTCTGGGTTCTGATCCAGATCACGACTCTCAAACATTCTGTCTGAACATCTACAAACAGCTTCTGGTTTTTACTCACGTCTGAAACTCGTCGTTAGTTGGACTTTTAACTTGAAGAACTTCGGACACGTTGGCGGCAACGTTATTGACCAAATGACTGAACCCTGAGAACGGATTCCACCTGTCCAGGTAACACAGACAGTCAGCTGACAGGAAGCAGATTCACTGGGAGTGGGAGGAGTTCGGAAATCAGGAAGTAGGTCAACGAGGGAAAGGGGCGTGGCCAGGACAGGAAGTAGTTCTGACTGAGGTACTTACGTGGTTGAGGGAGGTTTCACTTCCTCCTGATCCCTACAGACACAAACGTGAAATAAAATAAAATAAAATGAACTTAGACACAAACGTATAAACAGTGGGGAGGTTCTAGTCGCCACTGAGGAGTGAGGAGGTTCTACAGGTTGGTAAGAGGGTTTAGAGGTCCGTGAGGGGGTTCTCGAGGTTGGCAGGGAGATTCTAGATGTTCACAGAGAGGTTCTAGAGGTCCACATGGAGGTTCTAGAGGTCAACATGGAGGTTCTAGAGGTCAGTGAGGTTCCAGATATCAGTGAGGAGGTTCTAGGGGTCAGTGAGGAGGTTCTAGGGGTCAGTGAGGTTCCAGAGGTCAGTGAGGAGGAACGCCTGGAACACAACACTCTATTCTTTAAACGAGGAATGAAGAACATCAGCAGCAGTTCTTATTTTGGAAAAACAAACAGAAATAAAACACGTCAACGATTAAAAGAACACACAGACATGTGGTCTAGACTTCCTCTGAGCAAGGCATCAGACAGGAGTCCATCTGGCCACGCCCCCAAGTGATGCCACAGCACCTGTTTGTTCTTGACCAAGTCTGATTAACGCGTCAATCAGAAGCACCACCTACTAATTTATAGAAAATAGCGCTGACTAAAACCCCGCCCCTTTCATGTGACTAATTACTAGGCGCGTTCGACTTCATGCAGATCTGGGCAGATCTGACTTGACGTGATGCATGCTGGGTAGAACAAGTTCATTTTAACCAATCATATTTGAGGTCTATGAGCAGAACAACCCAGCATGCATCACGTCAAGTCAGATCTGCACAGATCTGCATGAAGTCGAACGCGCCTAATGAGCTGATCACGGTCTCCATGACAATGATCATTGACCTGGGTTCAGTTCCTGGTTTCATGTCAGAATAAAAGTGAAACCTAATAAAACCTGAGGTGTAGCTCAGTCACTGTCTACAACCAACCAACCAACCAGCAAAGCATTCTGGGTAACATGTACACCTGCACCAATGAAACAACTTTAGACAATGTGACGTCATCATGAAGGTCCAATCATCACGCATCTGTTTCCTCCAGACGTCTCTTAGGCTGCGTTCAGACTGCCAGCCAAAATCCGATTTTTAGCCCATTCAGATTTGAATCGGATCTCGATTTTGAAGTCTGAACAGTGACAGATCACATGAAATCCGATTTTTGCCAAACGGTTGCAAACCACATCCAGAGGTAGTTTCATATCGCATTCGTATCGGATATGGACAGATGCGTCTCAGTCTGAACAGCTCCCAACACTCAGATGGGTTTTGACTGTCCGTGACGTCACTTACGCGACGCCAGGCCAGAACCAATGTGCCAGACCGCGTGCCTATTTCCGTTGTGGAGGAGCCACGTTACGGCCACGGACAGTGATATTACAGCTATCACAATGGAGGAGGACTTTGAAAACAATTCGCCTTGGACAGAGGAAGAAACTGCATGCCTTATAAATCTTTACACTGACGTGACGTACATCCATCGTGTTGTTTGTTGTTGTTTTGCTTGTCGCTGTCGCAATTATATGACGTCTGACAAATACACGCGCTGAATGACGCTTCCGCTCGTTGCTACAGCAACCTATCAGACCGGTGAAGAATGTGGCCCAGTCTGAACAGAACCATATCCGATTTGGACACTTGCTAAAGGCAGTGTGAACAGTCAGCCCTAAAAATCGGATATGAGAAGGAATCAGATTTGAATCAGATCCGTCTGCAGTCTGAACGCAGCCTTCTTCTTCTCTGCTGCCTGTTTACACGGTAGAAAATGACCTCATCACCTCCACCTGGGGAGGGGGCGGAGTCTAGAAGTGAAACAGGTGTGATTCCTCTGAGAACCAATGACATCACTGGTTCCATGAAGAGCAGGCTGATAATAATAATAATAATAATAATAATAATAATGACGTGTTTTCTATTGTTATTATTCATGTTTCTTATTTGACCTCAGCAGCTGATGAGTGAATCTCATCAGTCTCTGACAGGAAGTCTAAGACTCAGGTGACCCCTCTACCTGCAGTCAGCTGACTCACGTGGAGGTCAGAGGTCACGTGACGTCACTGTCACTCCTCCTTTCTCTGCTGCGGCATTAGCAGGCTTTTATTTTGAAATGAATCCTGTGTGATAAATCAAGGCTCTGTCTGATCTCTTACTTCAGCATGCTCTGCTCCTTCGCCTCCTCCTTCTTCTGTCTCTCCATCACCGACAGGATGATGCTCCGCTCCTCCTCCGTCAGGTGGCTCAGGTCCGGCAGCTCCGGACCTGCACCGGCCCCGGCGGGCGGTGCAGGTTCGGCCCGGGCGGGTGGCGCAGGTCCGGCCGGCCCAGACATCCTGACTGAGGTCCGCTGGAGGAGGAGGAGGAGTAATACTGATCAATCAATGATGGAGGTGATGATGATGATGGTGACAATGATGAAGGCCACATCACTGTCCAGGTGGAGGAGAGTCGTGAGGAGCGGACACAGCAGCGGTCAGACCTCTGCTACATCTGCCCCATCAGACCCTCCACCTGTTTATCACATCTATCCACATCCCTCCATCCTTCTGTCATCTCTCTGTCATCCCTCTATCATCCCGCTATCATCTCCTCCGCCCCCCCCCCCGTCTCTCCCCCCCCCCCCGGGTCTCTTGCCTGTCTACTCCGCGGTCATGGCGCCTCCTCCGGGGTTCAGCGGCTCCTCTCGGCTCTCCGTCCCGGCCGCGGCTCTCATCCTGCGGCCTTACTGCTCAGCCCGCTGCGGTGCTTCTTCGTGGTCTAATGGAGGCGGAGGAGAAATAAATAAATCCTCCATGAGAGGGGGCGGGGCCACGGCGTGACGGCGTGACGTCTGACAGAGATCAGCTGATCCGTGAGGGGGAGGGGGGGGGGGGGGGGGTTAAAGATAGACCTGCAGCTAAAGATAGAAACAAACAGGCTGTCAATCAAAGACCTGGGGGGTATTCCAGAAAGCAGGTTTACCGCTAACTCTGGGTATGTTAACCCAGAGTTAGCGGTAAACCTGGGATTTCGGTTCCAGAACGCTCAAATATGATCAGGCTATGTAAGTAACTATGGTAACATAGGCTCTGAATTTATCTGGGTATGTTAACCCAGAGTTAGCGGTAAACCTGGGATTTCGGTTCCAGAACGCTCAAAAATGATCAGGCTATGTAAGTAACTATAGTAACATAGGCTCTGAACTTAACCTGGTAGGGGTAGGTTTTGTTCAGGTTATGTTCGGGTATTTAGGTGCACGTTCAGCCAGACCGCTGTTTCCACACTTGTCACACAATGACGTTTCCTTTTGAGGAAGATCCAATTGACATTGAAGCACAAATCATTCGGGCTATTCACCGTGAGAGGGTATAAGACCACGACTTAATATCCTTTCTTTTCCTGATGAGTTTTTGCCAGAGCACTACTGTTTTTCTGCGGAATCTTTAATATATTTAAACAACATTCTCCATCCCCACATTTCGAACGTTACGCATCATGGATTCGCTCATCGTAATTGTTGCGCGTGCGATAGCCTATTGCACAACATTGCAACGTTGCGCAATGAATTAGTTCCTGCTATTGATGAGCAGATAGGAACACATTCAGCAACTTGACATCAGAGATGGTCAAAGAATGCGTGATGAAATCTGTCACAATCACTTCAACCAAAAAAAAAATAAAATAAATGCACGTAAGACTGTTTCACACATTTATTTGCCCATTGCGTGTTTCATGGCCTGAAAAGAGAAAACACTTCATTATAGAGCAAATGTTCTGATCCAGTGTTCTCATGCACTGACAGAAAACATGAAGAAACTATGCTCTAGTCTCTGCACAGCATTTCTTTACCTCGATTCCTCCGTGACTGCTAATGTCTATTCATCCTCCTATTATTTATATGAACGGTAATATTGGCTATAAATTGGTAATTTTCGAACATGCAAGGCTACACAAATTAGACATAAGTGATTTAGGCGTGGGCCTATTAGGGTAAATACATTGCACTTGTTCATTTTGCTCCTCCTGGGAGGTTGAGGGCTCCGATGACGTGCCCCCAGGAATCCCCTCCATCATCGGACGCCCTCGATTGATACTGATCGCCAACTCCTCCACAGGGGTGAGGGGGGACACCGCTGGCCCAGAACCGGTCTTCCTCTCCTCTGCTTTCTTCCTATTGGCTTTGAAATGAACGTAACTTGTTGCAATATGGCAATTCAAGAATATAATACTGGATAAGTGATGTCTACGATGATGCACCCAGATATATCTTACCAACTTGGACAATGTTTTTATATTTTGTTTTGACTTGCGGCCACGTTCTCTTGAGGGCGGTCGGGTTACATCTAATTAAAAATAATACAATATATGACAAGGTATTCTATAGTATAAGAAAGTCTCATACAAAGCAGTTAATATGTAGCCTAATATCTACTGAATTATTGTGCTTCTGACACATTAATGTGCTATATCCTACTAAACTTACGCATTTACGCGGTCGGCAATTCTCTGCCAAGCAAGGTCTCGTTCCTTTTATTGCTTTTTTTCGTGATTATCGCTCTTTCCTCCTCGTACGCCTCGAGCAGAACTTGCTGCTCCGCTTCAGAAAAATAGGCTGCTCTGCGCTTTGCCATTTTTACTCATGGTTTCGACTCTCAATAGATGATGCCTTTATAACTTCGCCGTGATCGCGCACAACTCTAGGTTAAACAATCCGGGGTTGATTGAACTGATTGCAAACCGGTGTTTTGGAACCGACAGCTCGGGTTTAGTCGCCTCAGGTTCAGACAAGCCAGAGGTTAAGTTTTATCTCAGTGTTTGTTAAACCTGCTTTCTGGAATACCCCCCTGATGATTAATGATCAATAAAGATAATAATAATAATAATAATAATAACTCATCATGTTCCTAATAAAGTGGCCACTGAGAAGACAGAACCCAGAGACGTCTCTGTCTCTTCCATGTTTCAGATTCATTGATCAGAACCAGAACCAGAACCAGAACACAGTGGAACCTGATTTGATCACATGATTTATTGACCAACCAGAGGTCATGTGACCACAGGAAGTGAACACAACACACATGGACACACACTAGGCGCGTTGGACTTCATGCAGATCTGTGCAGATCTGACTTGACGTGATGCATGCTGGGTAGAACAAGTTCATTTTAACCAATCATATTGGAGGTCTATGAGCATGAACATCCCAGCATGCATCACGTCAAGTCAGATCTGCACAGATCTGCATGAAGTCCAACACGCCTACTGTTTCTAGTTGAAGGACTTCCTGTTGGTCTGCCGTCACCTGACCGTCTCTGTCTTCCTGTCCTGTTGGAAGCTGTTCCCACAGACAGAACAGCTGAAGGGTTCCTCCTGGTTGTGTCTCCTGTGCTCACGTGGTTCTTCAGAGTTCCACCTGTTCCATGCTTGTCCCCTCTGCCTGGGACAGACAGATCAATGTCCTGTGGCAGACGGAGCATCCAAACGGTCGTGTGGACTTTCTGAGTGAAACCTTTGTGACAGGACGGGCGGCTGAATGGTCCCTGTCCCGTGTGAATCCTGCTATGAGTCTGTTCCTTCTGGATGAAGATCGTCCCACGCTTGGAGCAGGTGAACAACTTCCTGTCTGAAGGACCGATACCTGACAGCTGCTCTGCTCCGGTGCTGAGTCCACCAGGTGAAGCTCTGCTCACAGAGAGGACAGCAGAAGGCTCATGTTCACCTTCTGAAATGTTCAGGGACCTCTGTGGTTTTCAGGGACATTTAGAGACATAGACTCTGGTTCATAACAGTTGTTAGAACTCAAGGCCCAGTCTGGTTCTGACCCGTCAGTCCAGACCTAATCATCCTGGTTCCTCTCCGTCAGGACGTCTGTAGACAGAGACAGAATCCAGTTCAGACCTTTAAATAACAACTGATCTGGATTCATCTCAGATCTGGATTTATTTATTCATTCATCAACAATGACCAAAACGTTGATTCATGTTGTTCTGACTGCACAGAGTTCCTTTGTCATTACTGGATGAAGACTTGAAATATTGGAAATATTAAATGTTTGTTTTTATTGTTGGATTGTTGAAGGTCTGGAGCCTGTCCCAGCTGTCATTGGTCTAGAGGGGGGGGGGGGGGGGGGGGGGGTCCGCCCTGGACAGGTCTCCAGTCTATTCCAGCTGTCACTGGTCTAGAGGGGGGGTCCACCCTGGACAGGTCTCCAGTCTATCCCAGCTGTCATTGGTCTAGAGGGGGGGGGGTCCGCCCTGGACAGGTCTCCAGTCTATTCCAGCTGTCATTGGTCTAGAGGGGGGGGGGTCCACCCTGGACAGGTCTCCAGTCTATCCCAGGGCTAACACAGAGAGACAGAATCACCAATGAACCTAACCAGCATGTCTTTGGACGGTGGGAGGAAGCTGGAGAACCTGGAGAGAACCCACGCAGACACAGGGAGAACATGCAGACTACACACAGAAAGGAACCAGAACCCAGAACCTTCTGGCCATCAAACCAGCACTCATACACACCACAGCTTCTGGGACGCCTTTCAAAATAAGAGAGTAGTTAGCTTAATAGAACCAGAGCTGGAACCAGAGATAGAACCTACTTATTGTTCTAGTGATGATGATAGAACAGTGTGATGATCTTTAGTCATCATGACCAACCAGCTGTAGTTATTAGTATCAGTAGTAATATTATATAATATATAAATATATTTACTTTTATATGGTTTCTCTTGTCTTTTATTTTGCCCTGACCTTCCTCTAGTCCACAGGTGTCAAACTGATCCGTGGGGGGGGGGGGGGGGTTTCATTCCAACCATGCAGCGGCACACCTGACTTGGCTCAATCAATCAACTGAACTGCCTTCACGCAGGTGTCCTCTTGCTTGATTGGAACAAAAACTTGCCAGCCACACCCACTGCATGGGTGCTGCATGCAGCGCCCCCCCCCCACGGATCAGTTTGACACAACTCCTTCATCTCTCTGTTCTCTGTGAATCACTCTGTTCCGTCTCCTTCAGCTCTTTGTGTAAAGTTAAATGTTAGAACTGAACTCTGGACTTTTTGGACTTTTCTATTAAAATGCGACGCTGAGATCAGAACAGATTAACCATCAGCTGATCATCATCAGCTGACTCGGTAATAGGCGCGTTCGACTTCATGCAGATCTGTGCAGATCTGACTTGACGTGATGCATGCTGGGTTGAACAAGTTCATTTTAACCAATCATATTTCGAGGTCTATGAGCATGAACAACCCAGCATGCATCACGTCAAGTCAGATCTGCACAGATCTGCATGAAGTCGAACACGCCTATTGATCGACTCGATGACGTGACGTCACCGTCTGGTCATGTGACTCCTGATGCAGAATAAGAGGATTAATGTGTTTCCTCTTTCAGCGGTTGTTTGTGACACAGAAGAAGAAGAAGAAGACAGAGGACTGAATGATTGACAGGTTGACTGATTGACAGGTTGATTGATTGACAGGTTGATTGATTGACAGGTTGATTGACAGATGGAGGTGAGGGGGTGGGTCGTGGCGGTGCTGCTGCTGATCAGCTGTGTCTCTCTGGAGATCATCGACTGCAGTTTACCTGAGCTCCCTCCTCCTACGGCCGGGCTGCAGGTAGGACAGGTGCATGCTGGGATTGATCAGCTGTGACCTCTGGGGTCAACGTGTTGATCTGTTCTTCGTCCGTCAGCAGGAGGTGTCGGTGAAGTCTTCTGTGGAGGAGAACCCCGGAGCTCGACTTCCGGGACTCTGTCGACGGCTGAAGAGACGCAGAGTCACCGTGCTGGTAACCATGGCTACAGGAAGGACTCATTTCAAAGTACAGTTGTTGTCTTTAACGCGTCTTCCTGCGTCTCCTCCTCCAGTGTAACCTGGAGAAGTTCTGTTGGGGGCGGAGTCGGGGGCGGAGCCAGCAGAGTCGGTCGGGCCAGGTGTGTCGCTGTCCGCGTGGCTCCAGGTGTTCTCATTTCTTCATCCACAGCCTCTGAAACAGGAACTGATTTCATGTTGAATTCAAATGTTGATGCTGGTTTAATAAAGTGTTGACATGCTGCATGTTGACTGTTCTGTCTGACGACCAGCAGGGGGCGACTCCTCTGCCCACAGACATAAACCCACCCACAGCCACAGCACCGATAATATATATATATATATTTTTTTTTTTTTTTTTTTTTTTTTTAACATTTATTTTGTCATACACATAATACAAACAATTAAGGCATGAGTTGTAAACTTACATTCAAGAGGTAGAACGGCAGTTCAGAAAAGAAGACATACAGGAAGCAAAGAAAGAAAACCAAAATAATAAAATAAATAAAGTGAGGGATTTACTCAGGGATCCCATGAAGTTCAAATAAAGAATATAGTCTCAGGGCATTTTTGTTGTTCATCAAAAATAAGGATTTTTTATAACAGTTCAGATCATTCTTCCATCCGTTGATGTGGGGTTTGATCTTGAGAAATTTGCATCTGTGAATGTAGTGCTTGCCAAAATAATTAGGTTGTTAACCAAGAAGTCCAAGTTTTTTTCTTTCAGTTTTACTCCAACTTTGATAGACGTCCAGTTCAGATGCTGTAAAGGAATTTGCTTTGTCAATATCCAGCCACGAAAGGACAACCAAAAGTCAATGACAAAATCACAGTCAAAGAAAATGTGCTCAACCGTTTCAATGTCTCTTTCACAAAATACACATGAATTATTGTCCCAATTAAAACGTTTAAACAAAAAGTCATTGGATGGATAAATATCATTTAAGACCTTAAATGTGACTTCTTTGGCTTTGTGTGGGATCGGATAAGATAAATATTGCTTTCTTAGTAATCTAGCCTCCACAACCGAATACTCCTTTAAAACATATTTTCTTTTTAATTGACTGGGATAAAGAAGATTAGTTAAGAGATTTCTTAAAAATTTGTTAGAGAAAGATTTGTTGCCCAAACTAATACCTTCCACACTGAGGGTTCTCATTTGGAAAATGTTAGAATGAAGCACCATTTGTTGTGTCAGGGATTGGAAGGCAAGAGGAATGGTTTTTATAACTGCATCATACTGTTTGGTTGAACATTGTAAATTAAATTTGAGACAGAGATTTCCATGAGTTAGAAAATTCCCTTCTTCATCTAAGAGTTGGGAAACAGACCAGATTCCTCTATTTAACCAAGATTCTAAAAACAAGGATTTCCGATGGGACAAAACATATCTATTGTTCCACAGAGGAGAATTTTGAGGAGTAAAGTTGTGGTGATAGATTAGCTTCCAGTAAAGAAGAACTTGCTGGTGATAGTTGGAAAGTTTCACAGGCAGTTTGTAAACATCATAATCACAGCGTAATAAGAATTCAATACCACCAAGTTTTTGAAAAATTGCATTTGGAATTGTAAACCAAAAGGAGTCTTTGTGTAGAATAAAAGAACTGAGCCATTTAAGTTTTAGAGCACCATTCATAGCAGAGAAATCAATGGCATTTAAGCCACCTTCTTCAATACTCTTAACCACATCAGCTCTTCTAATATATTGGCATTTGTTTTTCCAAATAAATTTGAAATTTAAACTATTAATAAGATTAATCATTTTATCAGAGATTTCAAGAGAAAAGGCAGGATAAATAGATCTTGATAAACTTTCCATCTTACTAAGTAGCACCCTCCCAAAAATAGTAACGTCTCTCTGAAGCCCCGATAATATATGAAAACATGAACTGATTGATTTGAACTCATAGCTGATGAGCGCGGCAGCTGCTCGGAGCTACGGGAAGCGCAAAGACAGAAAACTATGGTCGCGTTTTCTCTGACTGAGCGTCATGTCAGCCGAAGACGGCCGAAGTTAGCCGAAGTTAGCCGAAGTCAGCCGAAGTCGAAGATAAATACGTGTATCGAGGGAAAAGGAAGTGACTCTTATTGACTTTCAAAGTAAATGCTTGTCCATTAAATTGTACCCTCTAATAAATAGAAGGGTGTATTTAATACATTCCCACAAATGAGAATGTCTATTAAGACGTTTAAGTTAAATACATTAAATTACTGATAATAATTTATTATAATTTTGTCTGACTGTTTACAATCCGTGGAGCTCATGCTTTTATTCTGAAGACACGCTGCCGGAAGTGTTCCACAGGCTGCGTTTACTTGTTGGTGTTTGTGAGGCCGCGGACTCCGTTAACAACCGGGGGACTTTACCCAGTCCTCCCTTAGACGGTACTTTTACCGGTCAGCTCGTGTCTCGGACGGTTTAATCTGCCGTGTGTTGGTCTTCGTTCCCGCGTTTGCTCCAAAATGGCCGCTGTTTGGTCGGATTAGGTGAGTGTTCGTAGCGGAGCTAAGCTAGCTGGTGTTAGCTCATCTCTGTGGGTGAATACAGGCTGTTAGCATTAGCCGACGGTGTTTATAATGAGACTGATGAAGAATCAGTAGCCAGGGTGCTAGCCGCTATGCTAACCTCTGTCTCTGTAAACAGTGAACAGCGTCATTCCAGATGATCCTCAGTCATCTTAGTGACGGAGTCTGGACTCACTGTTACTGCTCGACTCATTGATCGTGTTTATCTTTTCGGTTTCATCAGCTGGAGCTCATCAGGAACCAGTCGGTAACAGAACCAGTCAGTGGAACAGTAACAGAACCAGTCAGTGGAACAGTAACAGAACCAGTCGGTGAATCTGGTGGTGTCTGTGTGCTGTAGGAGCAGACCGATGGAGAGCGACTGTCGGATCCCTGTGGCCTGTTGTCGTCCTCGAGTCCTCGTCCTCCACGCTCTGTTCTGGGGCCTCGTCTCCCTCAGGTCAGTCAGGGGTCAGGGGTCAGAGGTCAGGGGTCAGAGTGTCTGTGGCTTAGAGAACATGGAGAACCGGTAACAGTGAATCATGTTGGTTGTGTTCCAGAGTGTTTGGAGCAGCTCTGAGAGGAGAAGACAGAACCACAGGTACAACTGACTCACCTGTCCACGTCTCACCTGTCCATGTCTCTAGTCCATGTCTCACCTGTCCATGTCTCTAGTCCATGTCTTACCTGTCCATGTCTCACCAGTCCATGGCTCACTAGTCCATGTTACTAGTCCATGTCTCACTAGTCCATGTGTCTAGTCCATGTCTCACCAGTCCATGTCTCACCTGTCCATGTCTCACTAGTCCATGTCTCACTAGTCCATGTCTCACTAGTCCATGTCTCACCTGTCCATGTCTCACTAGTCCATGTCTCACCTGTCCATGTCTCTAGTCCATGTCTCACCTGTCCAGGTGTTGTCTCTGTCTCTCAGGTGTGAGGCCGGTGCTGGAGCCCTGTTGGCTGCTGGAGGACTTTGTGGTGACAAAGGAGTGTGAACGCTGCACAGACTTCTACTCAGTGAGTGACGTTTACAGAGTGTCCTTGAACGCACCACAGTCAGTCTCTAAGTAACAGTCACTGGGCAACATATCAGCTGATGAACAACCAATCAGAGGCCAGAAGCTTCTCTTTGTTGGTGTGAGTAGCATTAACCGTCGGTGGTCATGTGACTGTTTCAGACGTCTCAGCTGGCGTGTCGACAGACGGGATACGTGGAGAGAGTGAACTGCACCAAGACCAGCCGAGAGGAGTACAAGAGGTCAGAGGATAAACTACAAATAAACACAAACCTTCTTCTTCTCTGCTCCCACATGTTCAACCTGAAACAACAAAACTTTATTGAGCAGAGAAGAAGAAAAGTTTCAGGAGACAGGAAGTGACTCTGTGTTCTTCTTCTTCTTCTTCTCCTCGTGTCTGATTGCAGCTGTCGCTCCGCCATGATGGACGAACACCTCTTCTGGAAGTTTGAGGCGGCCATGTTGGCTCTGACGGCAGTCTTCGCCGTTGTGGTGGTCATCCGTCAGCGCTGGCTCGACCGCCTCGCCTCAGAAAAGGTCCGGCGCCAGATTGAGTCCATCTAGATGGACATGGACCAGATTCAGCGTTCAGACCTGAACTTTATTTAAAAGGAACTGACGGATCCAGGATCAAGCTGAACTCACAGAGACCAGGGTCACTTCCTCCTCTGTTAGTGGTTATTGATTAGTGATGAGTTGACCTGATCAATAATGATGATGTTGATGATCTCTGATTGGCTGACGTCTCTGCCTGCTGTGCTGTGATTGGTCAGAGGGGATCAGCTGACTTCATCCTGACGTGGAGCTTCTGGCAGATCAACAGCAGGGGGCGCTAAATGTCCAGCTGCTCCTTTAAAACACCACAGAAGAAGAAACAAGCCAGCGCCCCTTCTCATCTATTTTTCTAAACGGACGTTGATTTATTTAACGAGTTGATCAATGATGTGATGTTTTACTCGACATTTAATCTTCACCAGACGTCAACAATAAACATGTTTAAATGAGACGAGAACGTGGAGCTGATTATTAACGTGAATGAATAATCAGAGTTAAATAGAAGGCTGAACAAATCCACTGACTAACTCCAACAGGATTCATCTTAAAAACAAATGACCAGACTGGTGTAACCTCATCAGACACAGCGATGAAAACTCACATGCTGTGGTCGGATAGAGGCAGTCCATGCTCTACTTCCTGAAAAGACTCTGGATCCAAACTCACAAGATGGCGCCGCCCGTATCCCTGGGATTCTGGTATCGGTTTGACCCATAGACGGTGGAACAGCTCCTCTAAACGCCTAAACTAGAGCTCCCCCTGGTGTCTGGCTGCAGTATAGGTCATAAGCTCCACCCCCTTCATGTTAGTGGGCGGGACTTGGGCCAAACTAAAACACTAAAATACACATTTTAGGTAGTTAATATAATGTTGATGAATGTTTAAAGTGTCAGTTTTTTTGGATAAGTTTTGTTTTAGTTATTTGACGCTATAGAAACAGGATGTGACATCATGGCGACCACCAGCTGCCATGACATCTGCTCTGTAAAGCGTCCTGTCGGAGCATGAAAGCTTTTAATCAGTCCAGTGTATAATCCATCATCTCCTTGTAACAGGTGGAGGTAGAGCAGAGCGTGGTATTAATGAAACTAAAACATGAGTGAGTCTGGAGGAAGTGTGGGCGGGGCATCAATATCACGGCTCCACGTGGCTCCGCCCTCAGACCGTACTGATCAGACTCTGGATCCAAACTCACAAGATGGCGCCGCCCGTATCCCCGGGAACATAGAGTCAGTTTGACCAATGAGAGGAAGAGGAGACATGGTGTCCATGTTTATATACAGACCATGAGGAGGAGGCAGAGATGTGTCGGCCATGTTTTTCTGTTGAGGCTGCAGGAGCTGGCAGTGACCAGCAGAGGGCGTCAGAATGAAGCGAGTTCCAGACGGAGAGACACTGAAGGTGAACTTTAATCTTTAGTGAATCAGGTTTAAACTTTTACACTCAAAACAAAAACTAACAGCAAACAACTGAGATCATGCAGGTCAGAAGAAAAGAAACAGCTCCACCACAAATAAACAAGTAAACAACAACAACAATAATAACAACAACAATAATAATAATAATAATAATAATAATAGTGAGGATGAGAACTGTGGTCACATTAATAATAAATAGACGCTCTCACACCAGGAACAGAAACAAAGACGTTGGCTTCAGTCTGGGGGAAGTCACCACACACTAGAACTGGAGACGGGCCGGTCCAGACCCAGGTTCTGTTCCTACTCGTCACCTCTGACCTCCAGACACGGCGTCCACTTTAATTAACGGCTCTGGAACCGAGCAGAACCTGTCAGAGGGAACCAGACAGGAACCCAGCAGAACCAGGGTCATGTGACCTCTGGGAGAGGCCCAGCTAGCAACAAGGATCTAAAACATTCTTTATTAATAACCGGGTTAGGTCATGGTGGTACCAGTACAAACAACAGCTAGCCTGCTAGCAGCTAGCTTAGGCTACCTTCACAGGTCACATGACCCGGGTCCTCGTGGCCATCAGGGTTCAGTCCAAAGTTCTTGTCAACAGGGAACCTTCCCTGGTTTCCCTCAGGACTCCATGTAGCCTCGTACCAAGGAGAAGGACGGACCGGGGACAAGGGGACAGCTTTCAAGGTCGTACCGATGAGAATCCATTTAGTGACATCAATAGGTACCGATCTCCAACATCACTGGGAGCTAACCTTTAATCCAGCTAACATGCTAACATATGCTAACAGAGTCCAGTGACTAGCCATCAGCAAGAGATGTGGGGTTTGAAGTAGCTTGTTAGCATAGTGGGTTGACTGCTTAGCGTGTTAGCAGTAAACTGTACATGTACAAAGTAGTGTTAGCCTGTCCGTTAGCATGTTAGCCAGGTGGAGGTGTATTGTGAGCAGTATTAGCCAGTTTTTTTTAGCGTGTTAGCCAGCTGTAGGTGTATTGTGATCAGTGTTAGCCTGTCTGTTAGCATGTTAGCCCAGTGAGTTAGCAAAGCAGCAGCAGCTCGTCGTCGCTGCTCTCCGTCTTGCCCGTGGCCTCCAGGCAGGCGTCAGGGATCTGAGCCGTGTGGACCATCCCACAGTGTTTACAGAGCCCGTCCCGCCCTCGACCGCCGTTTCCATGGTGATGATGGGTGGCACCGTCCACAGACGAGGGATGTGGGTCAAGCAGCGGCTGCCGGACGTCGCTGAGCGCCGAAGACGAGGACGATGTGTCAGAGTCGGAGACGGGGATCAAGAGCTCCACGTCCTCTTCTTCTTCTCTGCTCCCCCGCCGCTCTCCGCCCTCGGCCCCGCCCCTCCCCGTCTCCAGCTGGCGCAGAGGGCTGTGATTGGACCAGCTCTGGTTCTGCTGGCTCTGGCCAGTTCTGGTCAGGTTTCTGGCGAGGCGGTGCAGGTTCTGGGCCAGGCGCTGTAGAGCGGAGGTGGGCGGATCCTGGAGCTCCACGGCGTCGCGGTGGCGGTCTGGACTGGACGTTACCACGGTGACAGGGCTGGAGGGGGGAGGGGCCTCTCGTGGCCTATCGCGGGCTCTGTCAGGACCGGATGTTGGCGTCACGGACATCGAGGACGCCGTCACTGAAACCACAGCCTCCACGGCGGAGGGGGGTGGGGCTTTGTGGGGGAGGGCACCAAGAGGACCGCCCACTGCTCCCACACCGCGCTCCCTCCCTCGCTCGCCCTCGGTGTCCGTGTCATCTGAGTCTGGGGACGGCGGGTCAGAGCCAGAACTCCCGGTGCCGGTGCTGTCCTCCAGGTCGGCCGAGACCAGCGCCAGAGAACCCGACCGCCGAGACCGCGAGAAAGTGAAGAGTCGGCGCCACAGGTTGCTATGACGACCAGAGGACGGAAGTCTGAGGGAGGTGAAGCCGAGCTGTGAGCGGACCGCCAGACGCAGGTTTTCCAGAACAGACGCCTGAGGACGGAAAAGCATCAGAACCATCAGAACCACCAGAACCATCAGAACCACCAGAACCTCTGGTAGAAGAGTTCTGGTTCAGAAGCATCAGAACCACTGGTGAGACCGTTACCTGGCTCCCAGAGCACACCGGAAAATCCTCCACTGGAGGGATCAGGCCCTGCGCGATCAGCTGACCGTAAGAGGGAGGAGCTTCCCTCCTCAGTAGCTCCGCCTCCACCCTGGACAGCTGGGTCTCAAACGACCTGCAACAACCAATCACAAGCGTTAAAGCCGCAGCGTGGACCAATCAGTGAGGAGCCACGAGGCGAGGGGCCGAGTCTCACCTGCGTTCAAACATGCGCAGCGAGTAGAGTTTACAGGTGCAGCCGAGGGCGATGACGAGGAGGAGGCCACAGATGAGGCTCCCGATGACGGCGGCCGTGATGACTCTGGTGGGAACGATGACGGGACAACTCTCCTCGTCGCTGCCGTCGCCGCAGTCGTCCTGAGCGTCGCACACCCACGACTCAAACACACAACGGTTGTTCTGAGGAAAAGACAACATCAGTACTCGTGTTCTTACGTCCTCCCCTGGCCCCTCCCCCGGCCCCTCCCCCGGCCCCTCCCTTCAGACCAGGTGTGGGTCAAAGACGATACCTGGTCTGTTCTAATAAGGTTCTGATAACGACGTTCTACTGGACCCGACCAGGCTTCAGTACCTTGCAGTGGAAGTTCCCGGGCTGACAGAAGAAGCAGTTCTTCTCGTCGGACCCGTTGGGGCAGCGGTTCTGGTAGTTGCATCGGTCCGATCGAGGGTAACAGGCTCCGTTTCTGGAGCAGGGGAACTCGTCTTCCTGACACGAGGAGCAGTTGAGCTCGTCCCGGCCGTTGGGACAGTGCCAGTACCCGTCGCACCGCTGCTGCTCGTTGTAACAGCCCCAGTTCCCTCCACATGGAACCTCCCAGGGCAGACAGAACCCATCCACCTGGAGAACCGGCCAGGTTAGAAGCTGAACACATAGAACCGGGTCTAACAGAAGCCCTTCAGACACGCGGCTACGTACCTGGTAGGTGACGTTGAAGCCTCGGGCGGCGTTGATCTTGTCGGCGTAGAAGTGGACCCGGAGCTGACCCGAGGACGAAACCACGGCAACCGACGCTCTGGAGTCGATGGCGGTCAGAACCCTGAGGAGGCGCCGAGGGTTCTCCTCCAGACCGTCGTATACCTTCACATAGTCACCGTAACCGGTGCCGTCGAGCTTAAAGTCCGTGAACCTCAGGATGACCTGCAGGAGGAGGTCAGAGGTCAGAGGTCAGAGCTCCTTCAAACTTCATTTATAATTATAAACTGGCTTTTAGAGCAGAGTGAAACCAGACGGAGCACACATTAATGAGATGGAGATTATATTAACATGAAAGTGGGAGGAGTTCTGAGGCGAGAGCACCTCTCGGAGAACGTCTTTCATCTTTAGATATAACCAGGGTACCTTCCGGTGGTCTCCGGTGTCGATCAGCCAGGTGCAGTTACTTCCTGGAGGGTAGAAATCAGGGTAGTTTGGAGAACTGAAGGAACCGTAGAAGTTCTTTAACCATTCTCCACAGGTAGGAACATCACAGTCGATCTCATCCCCGAGGTCCTGGACAAACAAACGAGAGACGGGTCGGTCTGTTAGCTCTGTCTGCTAGCACGCTAGCTAACCGGTCTGACCCGGGCCGGACCGGGCCGGACCGAGCTGAGCCGTTACCTGGCAGTCAACGCTGCCGTCGCAGCGCAGGCTGTGGGGCAGGCAGGTGTAGATGCGGGTGTAGCGGGACAGGCAGGGGAACTGGTTGAGGCTGCAGGGCTGGAAGGAGAAGGGCGAGTCCACACACAGCTCCTCGTCTGAGTTGTCTCCACACTCGTCCATGGAGTTACAGCGCCACAGGTCTGGGATGCACTTCCCATTAGAGCAGTGGAACTGGTCCTCGTCACAGCTGGACGCCTCCGCCTTACCTACAACACAGACATCCACCAGTTAGACGCCTGAGGGGAACCACCCACCATCAGGAGACACTGGACAACCACGGTGTGATGGACAAAGACCCGTCCTCACCGGTGACATAGGACAGCCGGAAGCCCTTTCCTGTCAGGCTGTCGTCAGAGTGGAAGTGGATCCAGACGTGGTCCTGGGAGGACATGTAGGGGGGCGGCAGGGAGGAGCCACAGACCCTCAGCCCGTCCAGGCTCCGGTAGCTGCTGATGGACATCCAGTCTGAGGTGCAGTGGTGGGAACCCTGGAGGTCAAAGTCCTGGAAACTACAGAGGAGGACACCTTTAATCACCTGACGTCACTGGACTGAACCTAAACCAGATCAGATCCTTTCACACGTCTCCTTTAGTTCGGAGACGTGTCCAGGTGTTTGTCTCTGTGACTGGTCCTCGTGGACCCTCTGGTAGCCATGGAAACGGCCTCACCTGATAGTGATGGAGTCTCCGGGTCGAGCTCTGATGTTCCAGCTACAGTTGAGTCTGGACGGGTACTGGAAGGGCCACCCGGGGCTGGTGACCACGCCGCTGGACGCCCGCAAGAGTTCTGCCACCTCGCCACAGGCTAGGGGGGGGGGGGGGGGGTTAACACGGGCTGCTCATGTATTCAGCTTGTGTCATGACTGTCAACTCACCATTAGAAATCCCTGAGACATACACGTTGTCATTCCTCTGGGAGGCAGCGATGCATTCTGGGAAAAAAAAAACAGAGACCATTACCAGGAAGAAGTGGAGGATAAGAACCACAGGCTAACAGGAAGCTAACAGGAAGCTAACAGGAGGCTAACAGGAAGCTAACAGGAAGCTAACAGGAGGCTAACAGGAAGCTAACAGGAGGCTAACAGGAAGCTAACAGGAAGCTAACAGGAGGCTAACAGGAGGCTAACAGGAAGCTAACAGGAGGCTAACAGGAAGCTAACCAAGCCACACTGATGGCTCAGTGTCGTTCACATGAAGCATAGTGATCAGTCATTAAAGCCTCAGCTGATCAACAGTTAGAATCACGTGAACACGTTAATGAACTCATGACGTCACTGATCGGTGGAGGTGAACTCTCAACAAGATGGAGACGTGCTGCTCCTCCAGCCTCCTCACCTGACAGGAGGAGCAGGTAGACGGCGGTGAGCCTGCAGCCCGAGCCGAGGGCCATCATGACCCAGATGTGTCCCGCAGAGATGAAGAGTCCAAGGTCACTGGACCGGGAGGTGCATGTCAGCTGACGGTAGAACCAACCGATCCGTTAACGCTCCATCTGCTGCACCGGGACACCGAGAATCACCGAGCCTGCTCCAAACCACCGGCTGGCCGAGCTAACAGTCCGAGCTAACAAACAAAGACATCTGAGCCCGTTAGCTCCGGCTAACAGCTAACTGTTAGCGCAACACCGACCCGTTAACCCGTTAACGGAGCCTTGGACACATACTGAGACTGAACCTGGTTCTCTGACTGCAGCAACGAAACAAAGAGCAGCTAGCGGCCAGGCTAACCCCCCCCCACACACACAGAGCACCGAACCAGGCTAACCCCCCCCACACACAGAGCACCGAACCAGGCTAACCCCCCCCACACACAGAGCACCGAACCAGGCTAACCCCCCCCACACACAGAGCACCGAACCAGGCTAACCCCCCCCACACACAGAGCACCGAACCAGGCTAACCCCCCCCCACACACAGAGCACCGAACCAGGCTAACCCCCCCCCACACACAGAGCACCGAACCAGGCTAACCCCCCCCACACACAGAGCACCGAACCAGGCTAACCCCCCCCCACACACAGAGCACCGAACCAGGCTAACCCCCCCCACACACAGAGCACAGAACCAGGCTAACCCCCCCCCACACACACAGAGTACAGAGCCCGGCTAACCCCCCCCGCACACACACGGAGCACAGAGCAGGCTAACGGGCTAAACTGAACAATACTGGCCGATTAGCCGCAGCATGCTAACGGAGCTAAGCGGTCACCCAGCCCGTCCTTCCCCCGCAAATACGAGGACATAAACGGCGGAGTGGAGACTCTGACCCGGGTCAGTCCGAACTAACTAACAGAACCGGTACCGAGGTCAGCAGAGGGACTCCCTGTGTCGGTCTGAGCGCATCTTCACGGTCCCGTTAGCCGTTAGCTCCGTGTCGAGCCGAGCAACAACAGACCGCAGTGTGACAAGCCCCGCCCCTCCACGTCGCCGTGACGTCACGGGCCAGATTGTTTTTAACGTGTTTATTTGTGTTTTTATTTATTGTTACCTGCATCTGTCAACGAAACATAAACAAACAGTAAATAGTTTTATTATTATTTTTTATCCCTTTAGCATGTTAGCATATTAGCATATTAGCATGTTAGCATGTGTCCCATACGGAGCCAGGACACGTGATCACGTGAACAACAGAACAGCTGGAGCTTCTCAGCTGTTCACACACTAACTCTGCTGCAGCCTCTTCAGAGATTAACTGTGACCAATCATCTTATTAAACATATTAAACTTTATTAATCATCACATTCTGAGCATCAGTTTGATTTAAAGAAGTGAAGCTTCAGCGAGCTAGCAGTCGGCTAGCAGTCGGCTAGCTTCATGCCTTCCTTAATGCAATCATCAGTTATTGATCAGTCAGCTGATTATTCTGAAGGGTCAGTCCTTCATCATCTCAGTTCAATGGACCAATCAGAGTTCAGCATCAATCAACACAGTCAAATAAATCTGTCTGCAGACGTCCAGCCGCCTACACACTGACTGAAGACGAAGACAACGATGAAGACGATGAAGAGGAGTTTCCTGTGTATCTCAGCAGGAAGTGGTCCAGACTGAAGACCGCCCCCCAGCCCACAGCAGCGTTCATACTGATGAAGTCATCCAGGTTCATCTGACTCTCTGCAGAGGACAACAGGCACACAATGATGACATCATCGACTGGTCACATGGTATACACTAGATAAAGACGGGGACATGTGACCTGCAGTGTGGATGGGGGGGTAGGGTGGGGGGGGCATCTTCCAGGACCCGTCAGGGTTCTTCATGTGAGATCGATCAGACGCAAAATGCAACAAGAAGCTGTCGGCAGGAACCACACGGAACCTCCTGTTAGAGACAGACGGACACGAGATCAGCTCTGGGTTACCTGTCAGTACTCACTCAGGTGTGTTACCTGGGGTTCTCAGGTGTGTGGTACTCAGGTGTGTTACCTGTGGTACTCAGGTGTGTGGTTCTCAGGTGTGTTACCTGGGGTTCTCAGGGGTGGGGTTCTCAGGTGTGTGGTACTCAGGTGTGTGGTTCTCAGGTGTGTTACCTGGGGTTCTCAGGGGTGTGGTACTCAGGTGTGTGGTACTCAGGGGTGTGGTTCTCAGGGGTGTGGTACTCAGGTGTGTGGTTCTCAGGTGTGTTACCTGGGGTTCTCAGGGGTGGGGTTCTCAGGTGTGTGGTTCTCAGGCGTGTTATCTGTGGTTCTCAGGTGTGTGGTTCTCAGGCGTGTTACCTGTGGTTCTCAGGAGTGTGGTTCTCAGGTGTGTTACCTGTGGTTCTCAGGTGTGTGGTTCTCAGGGGTGTGGTTCTCAGGCGTGTTATCTGTGGTTCTCAGGTGTGTGGTTCTCAGGTGTGTGGTTCTCAGGGGTGGGGTTCTCAGGTGTGTGGTACTCAGGTGTGTGGTACTCAGGTGTGTGGTTTTCAAGTTTGTTACCTGGGGTACTCAGGTGTGTGGTACTCAGGTGTGTGGTACTCAGGTGTGTGGTTCTCAGGGGTGTTACCTGTGGTTCTCAGTCTCAGGTGTGTGGTTCTCAGGTGTGTGGTACTCTGGTGTGTGGTTCTCAGGGGTGTGGTACTCTGGTGTGTGGTTCTCAGGGGTGTGGTACTCAGGTGTGTGGTTCTCAGGTGTGTTACCTGGGGTTCTCAGGGGTGGGGTTCTCAGGGGTGGGGTTCTCAGGTGTGTGGTACTCAGGTGTGTGGTACTCAGGTGTGTGGTTCTCAGGTGTGTTACCTGGGGTTCTCAGGGGTGGGGTTCTCAGGTGTGTTACCTGGGGTTCTCAGGGGTGGGGTTCTCAGGTGTGTGGTACTCAGGTGTGTGGTACTCAGGTGTGTGGTTCTCAGGGGTGTTACCTGTGGTTCTCAGTCTCAGGTGTGTGGTTCTCAGGTGTGTGGTACTCTGGTGTGTGGTTCTCAGGGGTGTGGTACTCTGGTGTGTGGTTCTCAGGGGTGTGGTTCTCAGGGGTGTTACCTGTGGTTCTCAGGTGTGTGGTACTCAGGTGTGTGGTACTCAGGTGTGTTACCTGGGGTTCTCAGGGGTGGGGTTCTCAGGGGTGTGGTACTCAGGTGTGTTACCTGGGGTTCTCAGGGGTGGGGTTCTCAGGGGTGTGGTACTCAGGTGTGTTACCTGGGGTTCTCAGGGGTGGGGTTCTCAGGTGTGTGGTACTCAGGTGTGTGGTTCTCAGGGGTGTGGTTCTCAGGTGTGTTACCTGGGGTTCTCAGGGGTGGGGTTCTCAGGGGTGTGGTACTCAGGTGTGTGGTTCTCAGGTGTGTGGTTCTCAGGGGTGTGGTTCTCAGGGGTGTGGTACTCAGGTGTGTGGTTCTCAGGTGTGTTACCTGGGGTTCTCAGGGGTGGGGTTCTCAGGTGTGTGGTTCTCAGGCGTGTTATCTGTGGTTCTCAGGTGTGTGGTTCTCAGGTGTGTTACCTGTGGTTCTCAGGGGTGTGGTTCTCAGGGGTGTGGTTCTCAGGCGTGTTTTCTGTGGTTCTCAGGTGTGTGGTTCTCAGGTGTGTGGTTCTCAGGGGTGGGGTTCTCAGGTGTGTGGTACTCAGATGTGTGGTTTTCAAGTTTGTTACCTGGGGTACTCAGGTGTGTGGTACTCAGGTGTGTGGTTCTCAGGTGTGTGGTACTCTGGTGTGTGGTACTCTGGTGTGTGGTTCTCAGGGGTGTGGTTCTCAGGGGTGTGGTTCTCAGGGGTGTGGTACTCTGGTGTGTGGTTCTCAGGGGTGTGGTACTCTGGTGTGTGGTTCTCAGGTGTGTGGTACTCAGGTGTGTGGTTCTCAGGTGTGTTACCTGGGGTTCTCAGGGGTGGGGTTCTCAGGTGTGTTGTTCTCAGGTGTGTTACCTGGGGTTCTCAGGGGTGGGGTTCTCAGGGGTGGGGTTCTCAGGGGTGTGGTACTCAGGTGTGTGGTACTCAGGTGTGTGGTTCTCAGGGGTGTTACCTGTGGTTCTCAGTCTCAGGTGTGTGGTTCTCAGGTGTGTGGTACTCTGGTGTGTGGTACTCTGGTGTGTGGTTCTCAGGGGTGTTACCTGTGGTACTCAGGTGTGTGGTACTCAGGTGTGTGGTACTCTGGTGTGTGGTTCTCAGGGGTGTGGTTCTCAGGGGTGTTACCTGTGGTTCTCAGGTGTGTGGTACTCAGGTGTGTGGTTCTCAGGGGTGTGGTACTCAGGTGTGTTATCTGTGGTACTCAGGTGTGTGGTACTCAGGTGTGTGGTTCTCAGGTGTGTTACCTGTGGTACTCAGGTGTGTGGTACTCAGGTGTGTGGTACTCAGGTGTGTGGTTCTCAGGTGTGTTACCTGTGGTACTCTGGTGTGTGGTACTCAGGTGTGTGGTTCTCAGGTGTGTTACCTGTGGTACTCCGGCCTGATGCTGTGGTCTGAGCGGAGGGCCTGGGCGCCGTAGAGCTTCAGGCTACAAGGAAACGGGAGCTCAGAGTCCAGATCGTAAACCAGCGCGTCTGACTGGAGACCCACCTGCAGCAGAACCACGTGGTAGTCCTGGAACACAGTATGACATCATCACAGTCACGAACTGTCCGGTGCCATGGTAACAACATGCAGTGACATCACTGACCCAGATCACAGGACGGTCTCCATGTCCAGACTTCTGTTTCCACAGAGGAACCTGATGGAGAACAAACACAACCTTAGGAACCCGACAGGTGTTCTTCTTTAGAACCTGACCAGTGTTGGGTAGAGTTACTTTGGAAAGTAGTTAGTTAGGTTACAACGTTACCATCAATTAAAAGTAATCCGTTACGTTACAGCGTTACCTATGAGTAACAGTAACGCGTTAGAGTACTCATGCGTTACCAAACATTAAAAGCCGTTTGCAGCGACACACACATGCTGCAACTCAGCGACACACAGCCTCCTTTAAATGCACCGAGAAGTCCTGACAATGAATAACGTCATTCATCCAACCACATTAACTCTGCAGGAGAACAACACCAGGGTGATACAGTGGTGTTAGGATACGAGATGGTTTTTTAAATTGGAATTTGAGCAGGGCACAGACGCATCATCACAGCGCTGCCCCTCCGCTGACACATCCCCAGGTGGGACAGTACTGTCTGACAAAAAGCAGCTGCAGTCGGAATTTTTCTTTCCTAATCCGGAGAAATTCTTAAAGTAACGGATTACTTTTTAAAAAAATAACGAAGTTACTGATTACTCAACGCACGAAACTAACGCGTTATGTTACAACTTACACGAAAAAAGTAATTAGAGTACTCTAACGTGTTACTTTGTAACGCGTTACCCACAACACTGAACCTGACAGGTGTCCTTCTTTAGAACCTGACAGATGTTCCACCTCGCCCACGTTCTCACCATTCGGTTCTCGTTGGAGATGAAAACCACGAGCAGCTGTTCCAGCGGTGCCGTGTTCTTGGTTCTGATAAACTCACAGAGCTTCCAGACATTTTCTTCACTGCAGAACAAACGGAACCGATCAGCTGATCCAGTCAATAGAACCTGTTATCCGTCTGATTGATCTTTACCGCAGCCGTCAGTCAAACATATATATTTATAAACATTACATCATCCTCTCAGTGATCAGTGTTTACCAGTAACAGCTGGTGTAGACGCAGTCCTCGCGGCTCGGTACGATCCCGTCTTCTCGCTTCATGATCTGGTGTTACACTGAAACCGCTCCGCCGGAAGTACCCAACACACCCGCACTGACTTCCGGGAACCTTCAGATTAAAAGCCCCGCAGAGAGTGAGGAGGTTGTCAGTCAGTTCATGGTTTAAGAAAAAGTTTTGTCCAGAGAAAACAAATGAATCATTTGACTGAAGGACAGGAAGTGATATCAAGAACAGCCCTTCAAAATAAAAAATCTGTAATTCTCTGACAGTTAATGACTGAATGTATTACTACAATTATACATTCAGTAATAATAACTGTCAATGTCACTGTCTGTCAATAAAAAATATATAAATTTAGAGGAATCTCTCCGTTTGCTCCTCAGGTCATCAACCAGGAAGTAACAAGAACCAAAAAATGTCAAATAATGAAATGAATAAGTGGTTTAAGAGCCGTTATTATCTGACAGACCAGACAACGACCACGACACCACCGCCATCACCACGACCACGACACCACCACATACAACAACAACAACAACAACAACAACAACAACAACAACAACAACAACAACAACAACAATCTGGACTCAGTGGAAGGTTTTTATTAACAAACAAAGAAAAGGTTTCACTTGGATGAAAAACATAAAATCAAGTCCTCCGCTCTGAACAGCCATTGGCTCCGCCCACCATGGCCACGCCCACATGTCTCTAAGTGAAGAGGCGGATGGTGGCGTCGGCTCCAGACGAGAAGATCCACGGCTGTGTGGGATGAAACGTCACGTCCAGAACACCGAGGTCATGAGTGATGGTGTGACCTCTGAGGACCTTCACCGGGACGATGAGGGGGTTCTGCAGCAGGTCGCTGTGGGGTGGGGGAGGGTGGGGGGTGAGGTAGGGGGGTTAGTGTGATCAGGTGTGAGGATCAATATGGGATGAATACTGTGATCGGTTCTTACTTGTAAACTGTCCCGTGACAGACGATCACCGACCCGTCATCAGACGCTGAGGCAAACAGCGGGTAAGCTCTGTGATAGGCCACGCCCCTCACCGCCTTCTTATGGTGCCTGCAGACAGGAAGTGATCAGCGCGGCCAATCAATACTCAGATCAATACAGTCTATACCAAACATTAGACGACCAATAACACACAGATGGAGTGATTGACAGGTGTCAGGGTGATTGACAGGTGTCAGGGTGATTGACAGGTGCCAGGGTGATTGACAGGTGCGTACCGTAGCATCTTGTAAGGTTTTGTTGAGAGGTCCAGGTCAAACCAGCTGAGCCTGCAGTCATAACTTCCACAGATCACATGATCACCTGGAGGACACACACAGACAGACAGACAGGTGAGACACAGGCCCCGCCCCTCAGCAGTGACATCACCATGGACGTGTCACGGTGCTTGTGGTCACCTCCTGGGTGCACGGCCATGCTGGAGATCCACTTGGAGTTGACCTGTAGCTTCTTGGTCATTTCCTGTTTGACCAGGTTGTAGATCCGGACCGATCGCTGCGTCGCCACAAAGAAGTAGGGCCGGACCGGGTGGAAGGAGACGCACTGGACCAGACCTTTGTTCTTTCTGAAGGGGTTCTGGCTCCGCCTCCGGCTCACCTGGTGGATGAACACCTGCAGGTGGCTGGAGTGATCCGGCATAACCGATGCCAGGTAGTCTCCTTTAGCGTGCCACGTGACCTGGTGGACGGCCTGAGGAGAAACCCAACAGTTAGACCAGCCCAGGTATCATCAGCGCTCCGTGGATTCATCCGTCGGGACTCCTCACCTTAGGATGTTGTATTTTAAGGCGGATCCCCTGGTTTAGCTCCTCCCCCTCCGCTTCACTCCACACTACTGGCCCCGCCTCCTCTGATGGCTCCACCTCCTGTGGACCACCGATGAGTCGCTCTGACGCCGAGACAACCTGTCTGTCTGCCAGAGAGGGAGACAGGATCAGGACCACCGAGTCCCTGAAAGAGACGGAGACAGGGTTTACTTCAGACAGGAGGACAGATGGACAGACAGACAGGAGGACAGACAGACAGGAGGACAGACAGACAGGAGGACAGGTCCTTACAGGGCGACAGCCAGCAGACAGATGGTTGGGTTTGGGTTCCAGGAGACGCTCTTAACAGCTCCGCCCACCTGAACCGTCTTCATACAGCGAGACGAAGACACCTCCCAGAACCTGACGGAGCCGTCATCACTACCTGGAAATAAGGACAAGACGTGAAGACAGGTAGAGACGAGGTAGATGAGGGGGGGGAGGAGGAGGAGGAGGAGGAGGAGGAGGAGGAGGAGGAGGAGGAGGGATTTACCTGATGCGAGCCACTGTCCTGATGGAGAAACACTGATGGAACGAACCAGACCACTGTGACCTCGATACACCTGAACACACAGGTAGAGACAGACAGGTAGGGACAGGCTAAATTGTGTGTGTCCGTGTGTGTGTGTGTGTGTCTCCAGGTGTGTGTGTGTGTGTGTGTCTCCAGGTGTGTGTGTGTGTGTGTGTCTCCAGGTGTGTGTGTGTCTCTCCAGGTGTGTGTGTCTCTCTCCAGGTGTGTGTGTGTGTGTCTCTCCAGGTGTGTGTGTGTGTGTGTCTCCAGGTGTGTGTGTGTGTTTCTCACCAGACTCTGTGTGGTGGGGAACGGCTGCAGGTCTTTGGGTTTGGGGAGTTTAGGAATCAGATCCTCTGGGTTGACGTTGACCTGCAGAGACACGGAGGACAAACCAGGTGAGAGGTCTGCAGCGCCACCTGATGGTTGGAGGGCGACCTGCAGCTACTGACCCTCATCTTCCTCTGACGAGGACACAGGTAGAGGTCGAGACAACGCTCAAACCTCTCGTGAATAAACCGAGGGAACGCTGGAACCTGACGGAGACTGGAGAACTTCCTGGGAACAAACGGCAACTTCCTGTCTGATGGGTCCTGCTGCTCCCACAGAGCTTTCTGGAGACAGGAAGACAGGTTGACAAGGACAGACAGGGTTATTATGACACCTGTAAACCCGTCCATCGTGTCTCAGGTGAGGGGACCGGGGGACAGACCTCCTCCTCAGTGAACAGGTACTCGGGTGGGGGGTTGTAGGACTCCTGGTGTCCAGGTAGAGGGATCTTGGGGGCGGGGAGGTGCATCCTGTGTTTGGACAGAATGGACGAGTCCTCACCGGCCCACAGGTCGTAGTAGCGTCCCCTGCTGTCGTCCTCCACCCGCCGCGGTTTGATCCAGCCCATCTTTATAGCATGGACCAGTTTAGACACCTGCAGACAGTGAGACAGGAGGGACAGACAGGTGAGGACAGACAGACAGGCAGGTGAGACAGACGGGTGAGGACAGACAGACAGGCAGGTGAGACAGACGGGTGAGGACAGACGGGTGAGGCGTGTGTTTTACCTTCTCCTTCTCAGTCAGTGAGGGGATGAAGCTGCGTTTGTCTGCAGGTCTGTTGGTGACTGGATGAATCATCACGTCACTGCTGAAGAACTCCACGGTCGGCTGGAGGGGGAGAGAGGGTGGGGGGGAGAGGGGGAGAGAGAGGGGGAGGGGGAGAGGGGGAGGGGGAGGGGGAGGGGGAGAGAGAGAGGGACAGGGAGAGGGAGAGGGAGAGAGAGGGGGAGGGGGAGGGAGAGAGAGAGGTTCACTGTAACAACTGAGTTTAGATGTTGTGTCCAGATGTGTCCAGATGTGTCCAGATGTGTCCAGATGTGTCCAGGTGTGTCCAGGTGTGTCCAGGTGTGTCCAGGTGTGTGTGTGTCCTGTGCAGCAAGCGAGAGGTCACCCAGAGTGAGGGGGCGGAGCCTCAGCCTGTTACCTGTGCGTACCTGGTACTCGTTGAAGTTGACGTCTCCAAACTGTCCTTTCTGCAGACGGCGGACCAGCTCCACCTGCTCGTCAGACAGCACGATGTCACTTCCTGTCTGTTTGTCGTGGACCGTTCTCCTGCAGACAGAACGCGGTTAGCATCGTTAGCATCGTTAGCTTCACTCGGCAGGCAGCGTCACAGGAAGCAGCTCACCAGTAGTCCGGGTTCTCCATTTTGTCCAGGAAGTCGTCCAGCTCGTCCTTGTTCCTGATTGGCTTATAGATCTTCTTCCCCTCCAGGTCGTAGCCAATGTGAGGAAAGTCTTTGTACCACTCCATAGGAATGTTCCCCACCGTGTTCCTGATGTCCTGCAGAACCACCAGAGACAACGTCAGCAACAGAGGACAGGGGAACATGGCAGAACAACAGAGAACCCACCAGAACATCCCAAAGGAAGAAGCTGACAGAGATTAGAACGCTAGAGGAACCTGAGAGGATGAACTCGTCTTACTTCCTCGTCTGATGTGTCGTGTTCGTACTCGTCTTCTTTCTTCTTCTCTTCTTCTCCTTCAGTCGCTGCTCTCTCCTTCTTCTTCTTCTTCTTCTCCTCCATCTGCAGGTAGAACACATGAGACGTTCTACACTCCACAGGTGACTCACAACTGGCCAATGAGGCGTCAAGACTGACACAAGCTAAACTCTACCTGCCCACGCTGTCCCTCTTCATCTTCATCATCATCATCACCATCATCATCATCATCTAACCCCCCCTCATCATCCTCGTCCTCCTCGCTGTCCGTCCCAGAATCCTCTAGTCCTGAGTAGACACTGTCCTCGCTGTCAGACAGATCTTCATCACCCTCGTCTTCCTCGGCTGGTTTGTTGTTGTTGTTGAAGTTAAAGATCTGAAGAAGAAGAAGAAACTCGTCACACCAGACTCCATACAAAAACCTGGTTATTTTAGCTGCTCTTTACTGACCAGACAGAGTCAGACATGGATCAGTCCTATTGTTATTATTATTATTATTGTTATGATCATTATTATTATTATTATTGTTATGATCATTGTTATTGTTGTTATGGTTAATAACAGGTTGTTTCATCAAACCTTTTCATATCTGATGGTCAGACAGGTTCAACCTCTGGACTCATCTAAAAACGGTCATTTTTTGAATGGGGTTTGGTCTGAGTGTTGGCTGAGAGCCAGCCTCTGCCTTCTGTTTACACGCTTGGTTAGCTTCAGCTAGCATTAGCATCTGTGGTTCCAGAACAATCTCCGGTCTTCATTCAAAACCCCGTTCAGAAAAAGGCCACTTTAAGCGGCTTGGCAGAGCTCGGCTGGACTCGGTTTAGCACTGACTAGCGTGTTTTAATGTATTTTCTCCTGCTAGCATGCTAACAGCTAGCCGACTGCTCCTCTCCACTACCTCCTCCTTCTCCTTCTCCTCCTCCTCCTCCTTCTCCTTCTTCTCCTCCTCCTCCTCCTCCTGTCTCACCTGCTCCTCGTCCTCCTCTTCCTCCTTCTCGTCCCTCTTCTTCTTCGCTGTTTTCTCTCGGACTTTCTTCATCTTGTCTGTCTGTTCGTGGCTCCGCATGTTCCCACTGATGTCTGCCATTAAACCACGTGGGAACGCCGGGGTCAGAGGGCAGGCGTCACAGCCGGAGGGGCGTGGTTTCCGCTGGCGCCATCTTGTGGTCAAGCGTCATAACTACCATGTTTATTTTTTGACCGTGAATGATTTATGAATAATAATTAATAAATAATAGAACCGTTATTAATGAATGGTTAGATGAATATCCAGGATGAATCTTCTCTGCTGTTCATTATTTCTGTTGTTTGTTGGTTTAATGAAGAAGAAGAAGAAGAAGAAGAAGTGTTTATTGTCATTGTCCAGTGAAAAACAATGAAATACAGTTTGGGAGCAATAAAAATAGAAAATATAGCTGCATGCAGCAATGGAGGGTTCAAGCAGGACGTTTCGGATAGAGCTGCAATAGTGCTGATAGCGTCGGCATGATCCAAGGAGTCCAACAGTACCATGTTTTTGAATATCAGGCATACGGGTCAAAAGTTATAAGCAAAAATGCAATTTTGCTATTTAAATCGCCCCCTGGTGGCCGAATGACACACTATTTGGAGCCAAAAAGAGACTTTCGCTAATCGTAGCGCCCCCTAGTCGCCGAATGACACACTATTTGGCATGTCCCCTCGGGACGGGGTCTCTAAACGTACTTTGAAATGTAGTGTTGATACGTCGCACCGTTTCTGAGATATGAGCTTGTAGCCCGTTTGCCGTATTCGCCACCGACTTTGATTGGCTGTAGCGGCCGAGCGGATTTGAAGCTGAAGACGCCTGATAGTAACTTTTGTCCGAATTGGTCAGAAGACGGTTTGTGCCAATTTTCGTGAGAATCAGACAAAATTTCAACCGCTGAAAATTTTGTTTCACTTTCAACAAAATCGTAAATTGCGAAAAAATCTTTCAGAAGGCATTATGACGTCATAGGGTACGTTGATCTCGACATGATCCAAGGAGTCCAACAGAACCATGTTTTTGAATATCAAGCATACGGGTCAAAAGTTATAAGCAAAAACGCAATTTTGCTAATTACATTTGGAGCCAAAAAGAGACTTTCGCTAATTACAGCGCCCCCAAGTGGCCGAATGACACCAAATTTGGCATGCCCCCTCGAGACGTGGTCTCTAAACGTACTTCCAAATTTAGTTTGGATTGTTATACATTGTTATACATATACATTATCATGTTTTTGAATATCAGGCATACGGGTCAAACGTTATAAGCAAAAACGCAATTTTGCTAATTACATCGCCCCCTAGCGGCCGAATGACACCAAATATTTATTGCACACTTTTAAGGGAGTGTCGAAGCGTGTGACCAAGTTTGGTCTTCGGAAATCAAAGCATCACCGAGATATAAGGAAATTTCATGTTTGGCGGCTTCGCCACTGACTGCGATTGGCTAACACGAAAAGTTGGCGTGAACTGTCACTGGGGCAACCCACGGTATCTGCGGATATCACAATTTCATTTCAAATAAAAACGCATCAAGAGATATGAGCAAAAACAATGTTTTGCTAATTATAGCGCCCCCTAGTGGCCACATGACACCAGATTTTGTCCGTGCACTTTGGACAGTGTCTGGAAGCGTGTTACCAAATTTGGTTTCATTGCACCAAAGTGTTGGCGAGATATGTGGTCAAATGGAAAACAGCGCCTTCGCCGCTGATTTTGATTGGCTGTATCAGCCAAATGGTTTCCAAGCCCAAGACGCCTGATAGTAACTTTTGTGCGCATTGGTCAGAAGACGCTCTGTGCCAATTTTCGTGAGAATCGGACAAAATTTGTGACCGCTGAAACTTTTTTCGTGTTTTCGACAAAATCGTAAATAGCGAAAAATCTATCATGACGCATTGTGACGTCATAGGGTGCGTTGTAATCGTCAGGATCCAAGGATTCCCTTATTTTCAAAAATCGGACATACGGTTCAAAAGTTACATGCACAAATGTACTTCAAACTTTGACCAGTTGGTGGCGCTACACCGCGCTTAGTGCTTACAAGTAACTCAGTCAAAGTAATATTGAGACTGCCCTTAAGCTATGTGCCAAATTTTTACAACTTTCGACCATACGGTTCTTAGGGCTGCCATAGACTCCCATGGCGGAAGATTTAGGAATAATTAAAGCTGCAAGCAGCATTGAGGTGGCCAAGCAGAACGTTCAGCAGTCCAGATTTGCCATGTAAGTTGCATGATGCAGTGGCATCAGACATATGTGTTTTAATTCTAAGGACAACAGCAGCTACAGGCCAAAATGCATGGTTGCTAATTGCAGTACCCCCTAGAGGTCAAAGGTCACCAACATTTTTGAGCGTCCTCCTGATGGGGTTGAGACTGTGTACTAACTTTGGTTATAATAAATGAAAGGGTTGCGGAGATATGAGCTCACTTCCTGTTTGGCGGCTTCGCCGCCGATTTCGATGGGCTGTTACGGGCGAATGCTTTTGCCAATTGTTCCAGAAAGCAATGCATTGATAAGGCATGGTCTGAAGATGGCCTGTGCCAATTTTGGTGAAGATCAGATGAAATTTGTGACCTGCGAAAACTTTTTGATGGTTTTGATTAAATCAAATATGGCGGCCGAATCAATTACGATGACATCACAAGTTGACGCGGGTCGGCCTAAGGACGTCTAAAAGTATTACCAGACACCATTAGTACATTTTAATTCCAAACACATCAACAGCTAAAGGCCAAAAAGCATCTTACTTAATTGCAGCGCCCCCTAGAGGTCAAAGGTCTTGAGCGTTCCCCTGATTGGGTCCTGAGTCCATGCACCGAGTTTGGCTTTGATACATGCAAGGGTTGCTGAGATATGAGCTCACTTCCTGTTAGGGGCTTCGCCGCAAATTTCGATTGGCTGTTACGGGCGAACGGTTTTAGTTCCGAAGACAAAAAGTAATGCATTAATGAAGCATGGTCTGTAGATGATGTGTGTGAAGTTTGGTGTCGATCGGACAAAATTTGTGACCCGTGAAAACTTTTAAGTGTTTTTGATAAAATCCAAAATGGCGGAGAATCCAATGGGGCGAAATTAACATCATAGGTATCGTTGATCTCGGCATGATCCAAGGAGTCCAACAGTACCAAGTTTTTAAATATCAGGCATACGGGTCAAAAGTTATAAGCAAAAACGCAATTTTGCTAATTACATCGCCCCCTAGTGGCCGAATGACACCAAATTTTTATTGCGCACTTCTAAGGGAGTGTCGAAGCGTGTGACCAAGTTTGGTCTTCGGAAGTCAAAGCATCACCAAGATATAACAAAACTTCCTGTTTGGCGGCTTTGCCGCCAACTGCGATTGGCTAGCATGAAAAGTTGGCATGAACTGTCACTGGGGCAACCCACGGTATCTGCGGATATCGCAATTTCATTTCAAATAAAAACGCATCAAGAGATATGAGCAAAAACAATGTTTTTCTAATTATAGCGCCCCCTAGTGGCCACAAGACACCAGGTTTTTTTTCGTACACTTGGGACAGCATCTGGAAGCGTGGTACCAAATTTGGTTTCATTGCTCCAAAGCGTTGCCGAGATATGAGATAAAATGGAAAACGGCGCAGTCGCTGCTAATTTTGATTGGCTGTAGCGGCCAAATGGTTTCGAACCTGAAGACGCCTGATAGTATCTTTTGTGCGCATTGGTCAGAAGACGGTCTGTGCCAATTTTCGTGAGAATCGGACAAAATTTGTGGCCGCTGAAACTTTTTTCGTGTTTTTGATAAAATCCAAAATGGCGGAAAATCCATCATGGCGGAAATTGACGCCATATGGTGCGTTGAACCCGGCGTGGTCCAAGGATGCCGAGGATACCTTGTTTTCAAAAATCGGACATACGGTTCAAAAGTTACGTGCACAAAGGTACTTCAAACTTTGACCCGTTGGTGGCGCTAGAGCGTGGTTAGTGCTTACATGAAACTCTGTCAAAGTAAAGTTGAGACTGTCCTTAAGCTGTGTGCAAAATTGCACAACTTTTTACCATACGGTTCTATGGGCTGCCATAGACTCCCATGGCGGAAAAATAATAATAGGGAAGAAAACGTACAATCACAATAGGTGTCCTACGCAGCTTCGCTGCTTGGCCACCAATAATAATAATAGGAAAAGGTAGAATAACAATAGGTTTCCAGCAGCTTCGCTGCTTGAACCCTAAATATAGCTGCATAAAGATAAAAAACTATAGCAGCTATACACAATCAAATACAATATATAGGATAAAAGCTCACAGTAGCACATAAACACATGTAATGGTACAATGAGGGGAAAAGTGTTTAAAGCAGTAAACAGTTAAACAATAGTATAAATGGTATCTATGTTCATGCAAATATACCTGTTGAGTGCAGGTGGATGGGGAATGAATACGGGGGTTATTACACCTCAGTCTATGAAGGAGAGGGTGAAGGTGTGAGGGATTTGACGTCTTGAGGGTAGAAGCTGTTTTTTAGTCTATTAGTTCTTTGATGACTCAGTGTCTCTCCCCAGAGAGACACTCTGGAGGACCGTCTATATCCAGGCTGAGTTTCATCCCTGACTGGCTTTTCTTTTGGAAGCAGCTGATGGTCTGCAGCCTCACCACTCGCTGCAGGCCTCTGTAGCAGCAGCAGCAGGACAGGATGCTCTCTACAGCTGACCTGTAGACGTTTGTCAGGAGGCGCTGGGGCAGGTGAGCGTACCTTAGCTTCTTAAGGAAGCAGAGTCTTTGTTGTGCTTTGTTCACCTGGTGGAGACGTGTGAAGCCCAGGTGAGATCAGCTGAGATGTGGACACAGAGGATCCTGCAGCTGCTTCATTAAACTTAGTAAAGACACTGAAAACATTCTTCTATTCTAATAAGTGTGTTTTTTATAATAGTGAATATAGAACAGTATGATCTGACGTGTTTATATTTACATGTTTGGCTGTTTACATCTTATATTTGTTTACATGTTTATATTATATTATTATATTATACTTATTTTTATATATTTTTGTACAACTTTTATTCTATTGTATTTGCTCTGTTAACTAGCAACTGTCACTTTGTGGGAGCAACAGCAACAAAACAATTTCCTTCAAGGATTAATAAAGTATTCTGGGGGGTATTCCATCAACGTAGCTAAGAATTGCCAGACTTAGGTGTAAGCTTGAAGCTTGACTAAGCTCCACTTCCCAATCTAGCTCCAAGTCGTTCCATCAAGTGAAATCAGCTAGCTCCACCTGACGCTTAGTCAAGCCTCACCTGTTAAGTCTCAACTTGTGCACGCCCACAGGGAAAATAAAAAGCCCATTATAGTCGAGTGCCGAACACTGTCAAAAATGCCGAAAAGCAAGGGAAAGCGCGCAGAAATATTCTCTGCAGCGGAGCAAACCCTCCTCATGGAGCTATATGAGGATTACAGCCATGTAATCCGAAAGAAGGGCAATACCGCGGCAAACAATAAAGCGAGGGATGTGGCGTGGCAGAATATTGCCGACAGGCTGAATGCGTAAGTGACAAAGAAAATTAAGTATTTCAGCATCATCATGTTATATAAATCCCCCATCAAAGGGACAAAATATATGTAGACAATAATCTACCAATTGATTTCTTGATGGTTTATGTTTTAAACTAATCAATTATGTGGACCTATTAATGCAACCAAATCCCTAAAATTAAAAGGAAAATCCCCAAAGAACAAAAAGACAGCCCTAATAAGTAACATTCATATGAACATAATTAAAATAGCATTATTGTTTCACTGCAATTTATGTGAAATTCTCCATATTTTATCATTTGGCAGCCCTAGTAGTAATGTTAGAAAGTGATATTCATCACATTTATCAACTGATTGTTATGCAAATCGATGGGATAGCTTTAATTTATTTCCTGCATGGCCAATTGCTCTGTTTAATTGTATAGAATTTATATCATTTTCATTTAAGCCTGTCATTTGTACATGCTGTATTTGTGCTACTTCTGTATTTTGTCCCAGATGCTATATGTTGAATTGTTGTATTTTCATTTTATGTAAAGCACTTTGAATCACCTTGTGCTAAAATGTGCTATATAAAGTTGCCTTGCCTACATTTTTGGTAATGATAGGCTACATTTTATCAAAGTATTTTACATGACTGTCACAAACCTGCAATTGCATAGAATGTCTCCTTGATCCGCTGTGGGTCATGATGGCCAGGGAAGGTGATGTAGATATTAAGGAACTGCTTCAGGGCCAGGTAGACTGCTCTTACCTGTAATGTGTTTGCTCTGTGTCATGTTTAATGTATAAATATGAAAGATAACTATGGAAATTACTTTATTCAAATAAATATATTACGTCATTGCCATCCGTCTCTGTTTCCAATTAGTCATGGCCTATGACAATATGACATCATGGATGCCCCCATGTGACCATCTCAACTCCTTTGCATAATATGTGGCGATGCTGGAAATAATCACAAATGAATAGAGGACATATAATTGTTACCTCTCTGCAAACAGTTGCCTTACTTAACTTCTCAGCATCACCAACACTGTAGAGAAATGTACCGCTGGCAAAGAACCGCAGTGCAATACAGACTGACTGCACAGTGGTCAGAGACTGGCTGCGGCGAGTGACCCTCATAATGTCATTTTTTGGCTAATTTGTTTAATTTTATTAATTAATTTATTTGTGTCTTATTTTTTATTATATTTTATTTTCATGATAATGTTATTTAATGTACTTATATATAATATATATATATAATTATTAGTATAAATAATTTCTTTAATACATTTTATTATATATTTTATGTTTTACATATTATTTTATCATTCCATGACAGTTGTGTGTCTCTGTTTCTGTCTATTGGACATTCTTTGATCATAAATGGTGCTAAGCTTCACTTTTAGCCTGCTACAGACCAGGTTTGCCCGGCAGGATAAGTTACCATGGTTACTTGGCTGGCATTCACATTAGCCACCTTGGTGGAACAGGGTTGAGGCTCAGATTGATGGAACGGAAACCTGGGGGGTATTCCAGAAAGCAGGTTTACTGGCTTAACTGGATATGTAAACCCAGAGTTAGCGGTAAACCTGGGATTTCGGTTCCAGAACGCTCAAATATGATCAGGCTATGTAAGTAACTATGGTAACATGGGCTCTGAACTTAACTGGGTATGTAAACCCAGAGTTAGCGGTAAACCTGGGATTTCGGTTCCAGAACGCTCAAATATGATCAGGCTATGTAAGTAACTATAGTAACATAGGCTCTGAACTTAACCTGGTAGGGGTAGGTTTTGTTCAGGTTATGTTCGGGTATTTAAGTGCACGTTCAGCCAGACCGCTGTTTCCACACTTGTCACACAATGACGTTTCCTTTTGAGGAAGATCCAATTGACATTGAAACACAAAAATCATTCGGGCTATTCACCGTGAGAGGGTATAAGACCACGACTTAATATCCTTTCTTTTCCTAATGAGTTTTTGCCAGAGCGCTAGTGTTTTTCTGCGGAATCTTTAATTTATTTAAACAACATTCTCCATCCCCACATTTCGAACGTTACGCATCGTGGATTCGCTCATCGTAATTGTTGCGCGTGCGGGCTCCACCACTCCACCGCCACCTACAACTGAGAAGTTCATAAATTGGTCATTTTCGAACTTGCAAGGCTACACAAATTAGACATAAGTGATTTAGGCGTGGGCCTATTAGGGAAAATGCATTGCACTTGTTAATTTTGCTCCTCCTGGGAGGTTGAGGACTCCGATGACGTGCCCCCAGAAATCCCCTCCATCATCGGACGCCCTCGATTGATACTGATCGCCAACTCCTCCACACTGGTGAGGGGGGACACCGCTGGCCCAGAACCGGTCTTCCTCTCCTCTGCTTTCTTCCTATTGGCTTTGAAATGAATGTAACTTGTTGCAATATGGCAATTCAAGAATATAATACTGGATAAGTGATGTCTAAGATGATGCACCCAGATATATCTTACCAACTTGGACAATGTTTTTATATTTTGTTTTGACCTGCGGCCACGTTCTCTTGAGGGCGGTCGGGTTACATCTAATTAAAAATAATACAATATATGACAAGGTAGTCTATAGTATAAGAAAGTCTCATACAAAGCAGTTAATATGTAGCCTAATATCTACTGAATTATTGTGCTTCTGACACATTAATGTGCTATAGCCTACTAAACTTACGCATTTACGCGGTCGGCAATTCTCTGCCAAGCAAGGTCTCGTTCCTTGGCAGACGCGCAAGTAGCCTATTGCTTTTTTTCGTGATTATCGCTCTTTCCTCCTCGTACGCCTCGAGCAGAACTTGCTGCTCCGCTTCAGAAAAATAGGCTGCTCTGCGCTTTGCCATTTTTACTCATGGTTTCGACTCTCAATAGATGATGCCTTTATAACTTCGCCGTGATCGCGCACAACTCTAGGTTAAACAATCCGGGGTTGATTGAACTGATTGCTAACCGGTGTTTTGGAACCGACAGCTCGGGTTTAGTCGCCTCAGGTTCAGACAACCCAGAGGTTAAGTTTTATCTCAGTGTTTGTTAAACCTGCTTTCTGGAATACCCCCCTGAGCCACAGTTCTGGCTTAGCCATGGTTGAGGCTTAGCCGGAGTCATAGTTTCCATGGTTACTGAGTTGGGGCTAATCTCAGCCTCTTTGATGGAACCAAACTCTCACTCATATTAGCCAGACTTGGCCATTTAAGCTTGACTTTGCCTTTAGCCTGCTTGATGGAATACCCCCCTGATTCTGATATTAGTGTTTACATGTTTACATGTTTACATGTTTATATTAGTGTTTACATGTTTATATGTTTATATGTTTATATTATTGTTTACATGTTTATATTATTGTTTACATGTTTACATGTTTATATTATTGTTTACATGTTTACATGTTTATATGTTTATATTATTGTTTACATGTTTATATTATTGTTTACATGTTTATATTATTGTTTACATGTTTACATTAGTGTTTACATGTTTATATTATTGTTTACATGTTTATATTATTGTTTACATGTTTACATGTTTATATTATTGTTTACATGTTTACATGTTTATATGTTTATATTATTGTTTACATGTTTATATTATTGTTTACATGTTTACATGTTTATATTATTGTTTACATGTTTACATGTTTATAGTGTCAGTGTTCGTGTCCGTGCTGACCTTCCGTTAATCATTTAATTAAATCTTTTCTGACGCGTTTGTTAAAATTAAAGAGTGTTCAGATCATGGTCCGGATGACGCGTCATGACGTCACAGAGCGACCAAACGTTCCGGTTACGTTTTGCTGTGACGCCATCAGTCTGCGACAGAGCCCTAGCTACGCAGTTGTTTGCTTGATCGGATTTGTCGGAATTTTCCACTGAGCTGCTGCTCAGACTGAGTTCACCAGGTCGTCCCTGGAGCAGCGGACCCCTCCAGAACCCGGACCCGAGACCCCCAGGACCCGGGTCAGACCGCTGATCGGCTCGTGTCGCAGCGGATCGGTTTGTTTGTTTGGAGATCTGGCAGCAGGCTAGCTGTTAGCATTAGCTCCGACTAGCAGCAGTGTCTGTTGAAGACTCCGGTGTTTGTTTGATTTTTGTTTTTCTGATGGAGTATCCCGGCGGAGGAGGGGCGGTGCTGAGCGCTGGGAACGTCCCGGCCTTCCTAACAAAGCTGTGGACCCTGGTGGAAGACCCGGACACGGACCCGCTCATCTGCTGGAGCCCGGTACTCCCGTTAGCCTAAACCTAGCGGAGCTAACAACTAGCGGCTAGCAGCTAACAGCTAACAGTAGAATTGTGTTTAAACGGCCGGGGCTACATGCTAGCTCCAGTTAGCTGTTAGCTTCAGTGCGATCACGCAGACAGATTATTGATCAGTGGAACTTTATTTATAAAACGTCAACAACAAAACAACTTTGACGCTTTTTCAGAATCAAGAACAACGTGAACATTAATGAGACGACGCGTTCACGTAGAAACTGATCGCGATAAAAGAAGCAGATATAGATGATGATGAATAAATCTAAATATAAAGGCGTCAGTGTCAGCTGTGCTCCTGTCACAGGTGAGTTAGAGGCGACTGTTAACGAGCTGCACGTGACGGGGCACGTGCAGGAGGAGCAGACAGACACCTCTCTGCTTTTAAGACTTTCCTTTTTGGTAAAGCTGATAGTTGGAGGTGAATCAGGTGATCACCTGGCCTCTACGGTCTCCTGAAGCAATGCACAGTTCTGTAGGTTCCTAATAATGTTATCTAAAGGAATCATGTTCTGGTCCGAGCACAGAACCCTGAAGAACTCCATAACGTGATTTTATAAAATCAGACAGACTATTTAGAGTCTGTCTGACGGGTAACAGACGAACCAGTCAGAGTGAAATAAAAAGATCTAACTGGACAAGTAGAGACAAGTCCATCGTCTGAAGCCATGAGGAGACCGTTAGAACCTTTAACCAGGTTACCATGTTCCTAGAGAACATCTGAGCGTGGTGGTAAATAATAATTAGCTCTGATTGATGATGATGATGATGATGATGATGATGACGGTTCGGTGCGTGACTGTTTCTGTTTCTGTTTCTGTTTCTGTTCTGTCAGAGTGGTACCAGCTTCCATGTGTTCGATCAGGGCCGGTTCTCCAAAGAGGTTCTACCGAAGTTCTTCAAGCACAACAACATGGCCAGCTTCATCCGACAGCTCAACATGTGTGAGTATCACTGATTGGTGCAGGTCTGTAACGAGGTCGGTCGGTCTCGAGGCTGACCCGGGTTCTGTCTGGTCACGTTCAGACGGCTTCCGGAAGGTGGTCCACATCGAGCAGGGCGGTTTGGTGAAGCCGGAGAGGGACGACACCGAGTTCCAGCACCCGTTCTTCATCCGAGGACAGGAACACCTGCTGGAGAACATCAAGCGCAAAGTCACCAACGTACGTACCTGCACAAACACCTGAGAACATCTGGCTGGTTATGTCACTAAAGCTCAGGTACCTGTTCAGGTGTCTGTCTCCATGGTAACGGTGTCTCTGCTTTGATTGGTGCAGGTGTCGACGGTGCGTCAGGAGGAAGTGAAGATCTCTGCAGAGGAAGTCAGCAAGATCCTGAATGACGTCCAGCTGATGAAGGGAAAACAGGAAACCATCGACTCCAGGATTGTCGCCATGAAACAGTAAGAACCTGAACCAGAACCTGAACCAGAACCAGAACCAGAACCTGAAACTGAACCTGGGTCCCGTCGATGTCCTCCTTAATGAAGCTGCTGTGTGTTTCAGTGAGAACGAGGCTCTGTGGAGGGAAGTGGCCAGTCTGAGACAGAAACACTCTCAGCAACAGAAGGTCGTCAACAAGGTACGAGGAGGGTGGAGGGTGGTGGGGGGAGGGGGGAGGGGGCAGGGAGGGAGGGAGGGGCCACGTCAGGTCACAGTGGACCAGCTGTGACCTGACGTGGCCCCTCCCTCTATAAACAGTAAATGCTGTGCTGTGCGCAGGGATCGGTTGTCAGCCTGTGGGGTCCGTTAGCATACAGTCAGCACCATGCTAACAGGTGCTGTATTACCATTGTAGCACGTTAGCTTAGCTTCCTGCTCAGCTAATAATAAACTGTGTCTCTGCAGCTCATCCAGTTTCTGGTGTCTCTCGTCCAGTCCAACAGGATCCTGGGAGTCAAGAGGAAGATGCAAGTTCAACCACAAATACTATAACTACAAATACTACAAATACTATAAATACTTCAATTAATACCCCAACTAATTCTACAGTTACTTTACTGTACCAGAGTTTACTGCTGCTTTACTTTAACGCGGCCGTGGACGTCTCTGATGATGACCTGTACCGTCCCTAATGTTTACTGTCCGTCCTCAGGCCTCTGATGCTCAACGACTCTAGCTCCGCCCACTCCGTGCCTAAATACAGCCGGCCCTTCTCACTGGAGCACGCCCAGGTAACCTGTCACCTGTCTGATCCAGCTGCAGATGTTTAAGAGCTCAGGTCATGGCCTGCGGTCGGTCTGATGAGTCCTGTGACGTCTGTGTCTCCAGGCTGCAGCCAGTCTCTTCTCCTCGGCCGAATCACCGCTCAGCTCTGGGCCCATCATCTCTGATGTCACAGACGTGGCCACGCCCAACGCGGACGATGTGGTCGATGAGTGGACGGACCCAGGGTGAGGACCAATCAGATCAGCTCACAGATCTCAGTCAGTCAGCCGTTGGTCAGTCTCTAACACCTCCTGATCTCCCTGCAGAGAGAACCAATCAGCTGACATTAAAGAGGAGCCTTCCAGTCCTGACGTGGAGGTGTGTCCTGGTCTGGACGGCGTGGCCTCTCCTGTAGACACGCCCCTCTCCCCCACCACCTTCATCAACTCCATCCTCCAGGACAGCGAGTCTCAGCCGACCCCGATCTCCTCCTCCTCCCTCCCTCCTCCAGGTGATACCTGTTCTCAGCTCCTGATCAGAGACATGGACTGTTGGTGTCTCTCAGTTTAACCTCTTCTGTCTCTTCTGTCTCTTCTGCAGCCAGCTCCGTTGTTGTGATGAGCCCCGCCTCCACTGGGCCCCTCCCACCATCCACAACCAGCCAATCACCGGTGTCTGTTGCTACGTCAAAGTCTGCCACTAGCCCCGCCTCCACTCAGCAGAAGTGTCAGACCATCGCCTGCATTGACAGGTAAGAACAGCAAACGACTGAGCCAGTGACAGCCCTGCACCTGGACAAACCACCGTCAACCATCAACCACCATCAGCAACCAGCAACCATCAACCAGGCAACAAAGGTTAAAAAAAAAAGGCAACTGGACTTGTGGAGTTGTTTAGAGAAGACGTTTCATCTGAGTAGCGTCTTCAGTTCTAGGGGACTGGTGGGAAGACTTCCAAAAAAACTCCACAAGTCCAGTTGCCTTTTTTTTTAACCTTTGTTGGATAAACCATGACCTGGATGACTGAGAACCTTCACAGACATCAACCATCAACCATCAACATGAGAGCAATGAACGGGTGACGGCCAGCTCCCCGTTGCCCATCGCCCGTTCATTGCTCTCATGTTGCCGTCCTTGTAGAGTTGCCTTCAAGTCTTTTTTCTGTACTGTAGCTTTAGACGCTCTCAGTATTTGCTGCATCTGTTCTCAGATCATAGTCCTGTTGAAAATCAACCCCTGTGTTTCCCTCAGACCCCCCCGCCCCCCTCCCTCTGCAGGTGGACTCTCACCTGACGTTTGGCGCTTCGTATCTTCACAACCTGACAAGTGAATCTATAAAATGATTATTAACATTTTAATCACTACACCTCTGGTGATGTTGTACATTTTTCTTTTCGTCGTTGTGCAGAGCCAAACCAACTCATTAGACCCCACCACACCTGACAGTACCTGTCTGCCAGCTGTTTAAAGAGTCACCTGTTCATTAGGAGCCAATGAGCCTGACAGGAAGTAGTAGGAAGTATCAGGTCAAAGTACCATGTGACCAAGTACAGTCCCAAAACCTGGATGTGTTCTGGCTCCGCCCCTTTTATGGAGGACACGTTAGGAGGTGACTTGTATGGACTTGGTACAGCCAGGTATCCCAGAATGCATTTCATTACACTGCTGTTCCAGTTACACAATGACCTTCCTCCAAGTCCATGTACCTGACACTTATAACGGCTCAGACGTCAGACAGGAAGTCAGGCAGGAAGTCAGGCAGGAAGTCAGGCAGGAAGTCAGACAGGAAGTCAGACAGGAAGTAGATGTTACTGTTGGCCACTGAGACTATTGGTTTGGATTTGTATGGACAAAAAGAAAATATAGAATAACACCAGACTGATATTGTTACTTCATACCTGTCTTTCTCTCTGTCTGTCTCTGTCTGTCTCTGTCTGTCTGTCTGTCTTTCTCTCTGTCTGTCTCTGTCTGTCTGTCTTTCTCTCTGTCTGTCTCTGTCTGTCTCTGTGTCTCTCTGTGTCTCTCTGTCTGTCTCTGTGTCTCTCTGTGTCTCTCTGTCTGTCTCTGTGTCTCTCTGTCTGTCTCTGTCTGTCTCTGTCTGTCTCTGTGTCTCTCTGTGTCTCTCTGTCTGTCTCTGTGTCTCTCTGTCTGTCTCTGTGTCTCTCTGTCTGTCTCTGTGTCTCTCTGTCTCTCTCTGTATGTCTCTGTGTCTCTCTGTCTCTCTGTCTGTCTCTCTGTCTCTCTGTCTCTCTGTCTGTCTCTCAGGTCTGAGCTGTGTGATCACGTGGACAGTATTGATAACAGTTTGGAGAACCTACAGAACGTCTTGAACGCACAGACCTTCACCTTCGACGCGTCTCCGCTCATCGAGGTCGGTCTGCGTCACGTATGTTCACGTTTCAGACGATGGTCGTTAGTATGATCCCGTCGTCATGCCAACTCTGTGTGTTTAGTTTTTCAGTTCGTCCTGTCCACCTGGAGACTTTGACCTGGACAGTTTGGACACTGTGAGTTCAACACTACACACTCTGATGTTTACTTCCTCTCTCATATTTTCACAATAAAAGACAGGTGTGTGTGAGCAGGTACATACAGGTGTGTGTGAGCAGGTACATACAGGTGTGAACAGGTACATACAGGTGTGTGTGAGCAGGTACATACAGGTGTGTGTGAGCAGGTACATACAGGTGTGAACAGGTACATACAGGTGTGTGTGAGCAGGTACATACAGGTGTGGGCAGGCACATACAGGTGTGAATAGGTACATACAGGTGTGTGAGCAGGTACATACAGGTGTGTGTGGGCAGGTACATACAGGTGTGTGTGGGCAGGTACATACAGGTGTGTGTGAGCAGGTACATACAGGTGTGAGCAGGTACATACAGGTGTGAGCAGGTACATACAGGTGTGTGTGAGCAGGTACATACAGGTGTGTGTGAGCAGGTACATACAGGTGTGTGTGAGCAGGTACATACAGATGTGTGAGCAGGTACATACAGGTGTGTGAGCAGGTACATACAGGTGTGTGTGAGCAGGTACATACAGGTGTGTGAGCAGGTACATACAGGTGTGAATAGGTACATACAGGTGTGTGTGAGCAGGTACATACAGGTGTGTGTGAGCAGGTACATACAGGTGTGTGAGTAGGTACATACAGGTGTGTGAGCAGGTACATACAGGTGTGTGAGCAGGTACATACAGGTGTGGGCAGGTACATACAGGTGTGGGCAGGTACATACAGGTGTGAACAGGTACATACAGGTGTGAATAGGTACATACAGGTGTGTGAGCAGGTACATACAGGTGTGTGAGCAGGTACATACAGGTGTGTGAGCAGGTACATACAGGTGTGTGTGAGCAGGTACATACAGGTGTGTGTGAGCAGGTACATACAGGTGTGTGAGCAGGTACATACAGGTGTGAATAGGTACATACAGGTGTGTGTGAGCAGGTACATACAGGTGTGTGTGAGCAGGTACATACAGGTGTGTGAGTAGGTACATACAGGTGTGTGAGCAGGTACATACAGGTGTGTGAGCAGGTACATACAGGTGTGGGCAGGTACATACAGGTGTGGGCAGGTACATACAGGTGTGAACAGGTACATACAGGTGTGAATAGGTACATACAGGTGTGTGAGCAGGTACATACAGGTGTGTGAGCAGGTACATACAGGTGTGTGTGAGCAGGTACATACAGGTGTGTGAGCAGGTACATACAGGTGTGTGTGGGCAGGTACATACAGGTGTGTGTGAGCAGGTACATACAGGTGTGTGAGCAGGTACATACAGGTGTGAACAGGTACATACAGGTGTGAATAGGTACATACAGGTGTGGGCAGGTACATACAGGTGTGAGCAGGTACATACAGGTGTGAATAGGTACATACAGGTGTGTGAGCAGGTACATACAGGTGTGTGTGGGCAGGTACATACAGGTGTGGTCAGGTACATACAGGTGTGTGTGAGCAGGTACATACAGGTGTGTGTGAGCAGGTACATACAGGTGTGTGTGAGCAGATGTGACTTAAACGTGTTGATGATGTCACCTGTCTGTTTCCTGTCAGCTGTTGTCTGATGACGTTCCTAAAGGAAGCGATGAAATCAACACAGGTAAGGCACATTCAGATTATGCCCCTCCCCCTGGATGCTTACATGCCAGTTGTCATAGAAACACTGTGGTGCTGTCTGATTGGAGCAGGGAAACAGCTGGTGCAGTACACAGCCACACCTGTCCAGATGTCTGAACCAATCAGCTTGGGGGAGGGTGGGGCCGACCTGCCGTCCCTGCTGGAGCTGGAGGCGGAGCCTTTCTTCACCTCGGACCCGCCCACCGGTGATCCCACGGCTGACCTGCTGAGCCACGCCCAACTGGACTCTGACCTCTGACCTTTTCAGGACTGACTCTTTTAGTAACCATAGCAACAGGACACAACAGCAGCAATAGATGATCAATGGATCGGTTGATCATGTTTTATTGTTATTGATCAAGTTTATAAACTGGCTTCTTCTTCTACTCTTTTTCTTTTAGCTTCTTCTTCTTCACTGCTTTGTTTGTTGCTTGCTGTTAAAAACCAAATGACAGTAACGCTGAGGTCACGTGTAACTGCTGGTCCAATCAGAGGCAGCTCTGAGGATCATGTGACCCAGGCGTTGTGTGTTCTGCATGTCCAGATTTTATGGTTTTTAGTTTCACATGTAAAATATCTATGTAACAAAGAGAACCAGAGTATTTTTGGAAGAGTTTACGAAGTGTTCCTCCGCCTCCTCCTCTGTTACCATGGAAACGGCCGACTGATCCATCCCAGCGTCCTGACGATCGAGGGGAGCTCCGTGATTGGTTAAGCAGTGAGACACGATCACTGATCTGGAGTCAGCTCTGGGACGGAGCAGGTTCTCCAGGTTCTTCTGGTGGTTCTGGTACCAGGTCAGTGGGTCGGTGGAAGCTGTTGACCTCTGACCCTCTGAACCAGCCACAGATCAACGTTCTCAGAACATTTCCTTCTTGAAGAATCAGCTGATGCCACGTTAAACTAGTTTTTACCGACTTCGTAGTTCTGTGACTCCTGAGCTTTTATTTTTTCCATCAGCTGTTCAAACAGGAAGTTGCCTTCAGTGTAAAAGCCCCAGAGATTGATCTATGGACATTTGTTTGGTGGTTTTTAATTGAGACCGGTCATTCTTTTCTACCGGAGCTCGTACTATGCTCACTCACCTGACAACTTCTACCTGCGGGGGGAGAAGAGGATTGTGGGAAACAAAGGTCAAAGGTCAGATTTGATGTAACCCTGTCCTGACTTTGGTTCAATAAAATGTTTTGGAGCACTCAGCTGTGTGGAATGATTCATTAAGAGTGATCAGCTGGAACAAAAGACAAATTCTGGGTTTGATGTTCACAATAGAAAAAAAAACATTTATTGTCGAAGTTTAAAACCGTTATTTTACAGTGAAGATGAATCAGACTCTAAACAAAACGTCTATAAACAACATTATTAAATACTTAAAAAAACACCAAGGAGCTGCGCTTCAGTGGGCGGGGCCTACAGCTTACGGGAGGGGTCAGATCTCATGGGCCGTGCTGATTGGTCGGTACACTGGAATCGGTAGCGCAGGAATCGAACTCGCGGCTTGATGTGGAAGTCAGCAGGTATCCTCCAGTTCCACATTTTCTGCACCTGAGAAACAAAGAAGTCGTCGTCGCTCATCTGATTTAAAACGTCTTAGACGCCCCGCCCACATGTCCTCCAGACTCACTGGTGATTGGTTAACACAGTGCTCTGCGCTACCTCCACCAGTTACAAGGAAATGTTGGATCATACACTGGACTGTCCTTGTTCCTACGGGACTCTTCACTGTTGTCATGGCAACTGTCAATCAGCATGATGTCACGTCCCATTTTTATAGCAAAAATAACTAAAATGTAACTAGAACAAAAATCAGCATTATATTAACTATGTAAAATGTATATGACGTGTATTTTAATGTTTTAGTTTGGCCTAAGTCCCGCCCACTAACATGGAGGGGGCGGGGCTTATGACCTATACTGTATACAGCAGCCAGCCACCAGGGGGAGCTGGACATGCTTTGGCTTCACTCTAGAGAAGAGCTGTCCACTTTTTATACAGTCTATGGTTTGACTCAACTAAAACCCTGAAAACAGTCTGAACCACGCGTCAGTCACTGCAGCGGCTATCGTCACTACAGGAATCTGCTTTTAACAAACCTGTTGGTGATGTTGGTTCTGGAGAAAAGACGAGTGTCTGATAAAGTTAAAACCTTTAAAACCTTTAAGACCTGGAAGAGTTCTGGAGGAGCAAAGGAGTTAAAAGAACCAGTTGGAGACTGGAGAACCAGACAATCAGAACCAGAACATGGACTACGTTAGAGAAGAAAGGGCTCAGGTTCAGGTTAGTACAGAGGTCAAAGGTCAGTGATACGAACCTTCAGGACCCTGACCAGATGGGTTGTACTGTTCAGTGACTGGACCTGCAGAGAACAAGCAGAACCAAGAAGAGAGAAAGAACAAGCCTTCAGCATCTGATCTCAGGTCGAAGAACCGATGTCCTTCAACAAGAACCTTTAACAAGCTCCCACAACATGAACCAGATTCAGACTGGTCTTAATCTGGTTTCAGACCGGTTTTAATCTGGTTTCAAGCCTGATGTTGTGAACATCTGTAAAACTTACCAGCCGTCTGTGTGTGATCCATCACAGCTGAATAACCTGTAAACACACGTTAAAACAAACACAGTGAATGTTTGTTATTGACACATTTCTACTGACACCAGGACTCTCGACCAAAACTCTTCTTCTTCTGTGGAAATAAATGTCACTTACTGGAGTCGAGTGGCGTTCCTGTCGGACCTGCTGTAACTAAAACACAGACAGTTTAACTCGTCTGACCTTTGACATCCCACCTGTCAGGTGCGTTGGAGGCGGAGTCTTACCTGTGTCTGTACCTGTGGAGTCTGCTGT